>NW_011336645.1:0-2401 GCF_000735185.1 Notothenia coriiceps | reverse complement strand
CATTTCAGCATAGCAGTTTACCGTCAACTTTTCAGCATAAAGCATTCCCACTAGCAATTTCTTCAGGAATTGCATTCTCTAGTTTCATGACACTGTGTTGACTTCTTTGTGACTGTGATCTTTAGAGGCAAGATAAATAAACAAGCAGTTATATATTTTTTCCTTTCTCAAAAGTTTCTTAAATACTTTATCTTATTTAGAGACACTAACAATGATACATAATTTTGCTTCCACTTTGAATAACTAACCTGTTTACAATGTTGATTCATGTCCTCTGTAACATAAACAGAAAGCAGGTATTCATTTTGTTTATGACTTGATTAAAAAAGTACCACAGAGATAAATGATCATTTGTTGCAGCAGCTTCTCTGCCGCAAATTCCAACAACTTTGCACCAAACCGTTGATAGAGACAAACCACAAGGGCCACTGCAGTCCATCTGTACCTGCATCTCACCTCGAAAACATGCTTCACACACTGCTGATGACAACACTTAATCAATCTGCAGTGTTCTCCTGCACGCAAACAGCTAACTTACAGATCCAATATTATATTTTGAAATACCCTTTCCTTCGTTTCCCTACCAAAGTCTGAATAATTCATCAGAATCTACTGGGGCAGTTGATTTTAATCAGGCCATTTCCTACGGAAAAGGGGGGTTGTATCTATATGGAGTTCATATATTCCCCTCGCCTCAGACAGTGATCTTCAGGGATACAAAAAGGAAAACAGTGACAGGGGCCACCTATAAAGTGATGAATATTTAAGATGCTATTTTAATAAGTAATACTCACTACATAAAAGCAGTGTTTGCTGTGGCCTCCCAGTTGTCATTACATATTCAGATGCTGGTGTGTTTTTTTTCTGTGCCATCAGCATCTCTTCAATATTAACACCCCTGCAGATGGATTTCTGATTGCCTCGCTAAATGTGTGTATCCCCTGCTTCTAAATTATTATTGTGATTATCATTATTAATGGCTTTTCTGTTTGCAGTCAATTTACATCGCACTCTTTGAGTGGGGGAGACTTGTCTGTATCTCTCCGACATCATTTCCCCGCCTGCCTTCATGTTCTACTTCTCTCTCTTGTCTCCCTCTCCGTCTGAGACGCTCTGTGGACAGAGGATTTATTGAATCTTACTGCCACCTATGAGGGAGCCATAATATCAACCTTCCAGTAATGTATTCTATATGTAAATAGAGGAGGGCGACTGCAGCACCGACTCTTCATTACTCAGAGTGTGTGTGTGTGTGTGTGTGTGTGTGTGTGTGTGTGTGTGTGTGTGCGTGTGTGTGTGTGTGTGTGTGTGTGTTGAAATGCAGATATCAGCCGGAGATCTGCGGCTGCAGGACGAATTGGGGGAGTCAGATTTGTGATCAGCTGAGCAAATCAATCTCCTCACTGCACCGTGGCCCGCTCAGCATCAAGACAAGAGTCCTGGTTAATGAAACAAAATAACACAGAGGAGAAGAGAACCTTTATGAACGTGTGCAGAAATGTTTTCAGTTTGCCAAGACGGAAAGAAGAAGAGATTCAGTTGTATCTTTCTTCTCATAGTGGAAGCAGAACTGCAGTGCAAAAGCTTCACATTTAATAGGTATCGAAAATTCAAAATGATCATGGAATCCAAAAAGTGGCCCTCCTGTAATGCATGTGAACCACTGTCTTCTAAAAGAATAATTCAGTTTTGGTTCCGTACTCCTATCTTTCATTCTTTCACCATGTGCATTTTGAAGGAGACGTGTTTATGTACAGTTTTATAAATTCGATCCCAGTATCCTAGTTCCCCTGACCCTAACCAAGTGCTTTGTATTTCCTTATTAAAATGCACAACATGTCTCAGTTGTGGTGTATTTCGTTGGTAAACATTTTTTTATTTTCATAATGAACACTAGTTGTATACAGTTTTAACTTTTTAACCAGTTTAGCCCTGAGCCTGTTTTTCAGTTCTCAGGCTCGAAAATGACATTCCCAGAACAAATGACCATATCTTCCCTTCTAAAAGGGTTAAATTAATAATCTTTTGTCTTGAGTTGGATGTAGAAGAGTCAGAATCAATATAGATGTTTTTTATTTTAAAGAATATTCAGATTGAACATAGTAAAAAACTGTAAATGATAGTGTCCGTCCAAAAATTATGTTTTACTTATAGTGAAAACTACCCTTGGATGATGGTAAGGTAGACTAAAAGCTTTATGAATCCAAAGTACAAAATATAATAAGTACCCTGTATCAAGATTGATGCAAAACAAGTGACATTTGACCTATTTAGAGAGATTTAGCAAAAATAACTCCACCTCTGAGGTGATTTGAGTGGAAATGGGGGTTTTACCGTTTCTCTGGAACCCATTGGTCGATTTTGGTGATTGACATCTCTTTCTGACCGTTAGAGCCAATAG
>NW_011336644.1:0-1746 GCF_000735185.1 Notothenia coriiceps | reverse complement strand
ACACACACACACACACACACTTCTCCGCCTCATTCTGTTTTCATTTACTCGTTCGTTATCTGACCAGCTTCAATCTTGTAGGCTACTCACTTCGTTTCTTGTAGCCCTCGAAAGGGTTTTGGAGGTTGATGCCTCGGTGAACGTGCGTTGTTTGGCTTTCTTGTCCGCAGCATTTTCGAATGTTTGAATGAATCAAAGTGGGTCGCCACCGTCGATTTTCTCTTATGCTCCAACACACAGTTGCACGGGGTGCAGAATAGTTTCCCCCCACTTTTTGCCCGGTCTTTCGTAGAAATGTTCGTTGGTAAATGAGCTCTATACAGTGTTGTTTACATTCTGTGATGCGCGAGCTGATGACGTCACGTCAAGACGAGTTAACTTTTTTTTCTTCTCAACTTTGTGTGGAAAAATGCGGGGATTATGCGGCCTTTTGATAAATATGCGGCTTTTTAAAAATCTGCGCCATTTTGCTGATTATGCGGTAAATTCTGCGATCGCAGAATCGCGTTTTTCTGGAGGGTCTAGATTGTGTTCACCTGTGGCCCTTGTGTTTCTCCTCCCCTGCCCAGCTGTTTCTTGTCCTGTGATTACCCTTCTGTGTATTTAGTCTTGTCTCCTCCTGTGTTCAGTGTTGGTGCTTCTTTGTGTGTGACTAAGTTCACCGGAGAGTGTTTTATCTGTTCCAAGTTTATGTTAGACCTTGAAATAAAGGTTATATCAAGTGTTATCTGCGTTTGGGTCCTACCTGCTTCACTCACCGTATCACAAGCTGCAGGCAGTATGTTCCTCTCCTCGGGACAGGTGTCAGGATCAGCCTCTAATGACCATGCATGTTTCTCACATTGAGGCGAACCTATACTGTCCCTTCATGTTACTGCCAACACCTACAGAGGGCATCTCATTAAAGATTCACCCTGCTCAGCGATTAATGAACCAGAGGGAAACAGGAGAGGCACACAAGAAGAGAAGGAAGGAAAGATAGCGGGAGAGGAGACCATACAGTGTGTCGTATATATGTCAATAAGTCAACCCTAACCCATTCAAACACTTTTTATACACAAACAAGGTATACTGTTCATTTCAGCCTGATTACAAACAGTATATCGTTAAACAACTTTTCTCATTCTCAGTTTTAACCAGCCATAGATTACCTCTGAGACTGTGAAATTCAAATGCAAATAACCAATTCATTTGACTATAATTGCACACTACCTGAGTTTCCTGACCCTTTGACGCCTGAGATTCAACACTTGCATCCTGTCTGTAAATCATTATTTCATATTCATACATTTATTTACAATTTTTACCAAATGTTCTGCTTTATCTATACAGTCTATGATGGTCTGTAGCTTTCGTCACATATGGGACAAGTTCAAACTGAAACCAAAGATGTAAATTACTGTAAATGCATTGCCCTTTATCTACACTTTGCACTTTCTGGTTGGATGCAAACTGCATTTAATTTGACTCAAAGTTCAATCTAATCTGAAAAGTATCAGAAAAGTATATAAATATCTGGACTTTCCAGATGACCATAGCAACTATTTATAAATTAGTTTGACGCAGTAAAGCTCCTCTGTTGTTGTTCTTCTCGAAGCACTCCCGTTTTTTTGGGTTATCACACACACACACACACACACACACACACACACACACACACACACACACACACACACACACACACACACACACACACACACACACACACACACACACACCACACACAGGCCTACACACAGTTTGTTA
>NW_011336643.1:0-3255 GCF_000735185.1 Notothenia coriiceps | reverse complement strand
CATCAGCCGTAGCTCTGTTAGCCCTCAGAGCTCACAGCTCCTCATATCTGTTCAGAAACTAGACAAAAGTTAAACAAGTACAAACCACAGACTGTCTGTGTCATGGAGAATACAGTCGCTGGTTTATTTATGTCTGTATAGACCGTTGTTGAGAGTGTGGACGGTCGGAGCATATACTGCGTTAGCTTAGCCGATCTCCATTCAGAAAACACACATTTTAAAAGGTTTTTCGCCTGCCGTCTGTCTGCAGACTTGTCAAAGCATTAATTAAATGGTTTTTACTAACCGGTATCAGTATGTTGTTACTTCGGCATCATTTTGAAACGTGTATTACATTTAAATCACGGTCAAATATGTTCATTTTGTTGTAGCCTAGTTGCCAGCGATTCTCTCACTAGTTTAGCATACTCAGCCTGGTTGTTGGTTGTAGTGGAAATTAGGGGTGGGCGGATCGATCCCAAAATATTGATACTTCTGATTTTACGTTACGTTTCAAAATATCGATACTAGAGCCAATAGGATCGATACTTTTATATATTCTTTTTCCTTCTCCTCTACTCGTCAATTTCTTCAAAAAACTATGTGCAGACGAACACAAGTATGCTCTTTTCTTCTCTCTCCACTGCTGTCCTCCTCTCCTGGAGGCTCGCGCACGCGCAGCGTGCTCCCTGCCTGAACGCCGATTATCAAACTGACTGACAGCAGACAGCAGGACAGCAGCAGGACAGCAGCAGCCAGCGACCGTCGCGAGTGCAACACACACACGCGCATGATGGCTGAGAGAAAGAGGAGCGTTGTGTGGAGCAATTTCACAACTGGCAATTCAAACTTAGCGAACTGTGATGTGTGCAAGAAGACAGTTTGCTACTCTGGCCACTTTGTATTGTTATATTTCATGTTTGCACTTTAAATTTGCCAAAGTAAAACGTTTATTTGTCTATAAAAACTGTCCTGTCTTTATTCATGAAAATGAATTCAGATTTAGTTTATTTATGATGACTTCAGCTCAAAAATCATGTCACGCAGCTCTCCCCTATATGAAAGTACATAAGACGCTTTTCATTAAAAAAAAGTATCGATATCGGTATCGGCGATACTGGCCCTGAAATACTTGGTATCGGATCGAATCCAGATTTTGTGGTATCGCCCACCCCTAGTGGAAATGCGCCATTAGAGATATCCCGCCTCTTAGCCTGTCATGTACAATGTGTTGAAGCGCTCACCAGTAGAACTGCGAGTGTTACATAGTGATTTCATATGTTACAGAATTAAACAAAGGAAATAAATGGAGGCGTTTCAGGCAGTAAGGGGGGGAGTGTGTGGGAGAGAAACTCCCTCTGGAAGGAACATTTTAGATTTTAGCCGTTGCAGACCATTTACATGCACAACAACATACAACACACAACAGTAAAGGGAAAACCCCTAAAAAGAATAACAGGGCCTTTAAAATGTTTAGCCAGCTCCCTAGCTTTCATTTTCTCTAACTCCTAACATTAGCTTCAGCCTACATTTTCTAAATTATTTTCATAGGAATATTGTAAAATTCTACAGGCTTTCATGTTTCTTCAAAACCATCTTTAACAATATACTCACTTATATGCAAGAGACGCCACATTTTTGAAAATATGCATATGGACAGGAATGTTTTTCTTTGTTGAAATTGAATTCTCTGTTTCGAGGAAAAGCAGCACTCTTATGTTAGTCGAATAAGTCGGGGAAGTATAAAGAAACACACCCAAAGTGACAAAAACCTCAGAGCATTTCAAAAGGTCTGCACATCAAGCAGGCATTCAGTAGTTGCATAGCAACAGCAGCAGCCGTGAGGAGTCCCTTCTCCGTGGTCCAGGGGAAGATACCCTCTTTTCTGACAGCAGTTCAAGTCGTTAGTGACACTTAGTTTACTTCACTTCAGCTCTCGGAGGATTTGAGCTTGTCAATTACATCGGCTTCAGTTCACTGCCTGATGTCAGCTCATTTCCATCCGAGCAGAGGTGCGATTGCCCTCCGAAGCACAGAGAGAGGAAGCCTTGATAAACAGCCGGCTCCCTGCTGGGGATCATTATCTTCTTTTTATGCCATTATGCCAAAGGTCGAACTTCGTTTTCATCTCACTTTGAAGGCTCTTATGTGTAAAAGTTCTGTCAGCTAAAGTCTTTCTGTAAGACCTATACATAACAAAAAGAAAACGTCATTCATAACAATAAATGTTCTGAAAACATTAACATCTGCTTATATTATGCAGATTCTCATTGCACAAGGTACAACGGAAAATAAAAAAGGGCAGCGTCGTCAGTGCATGCCATCTTTAAAGGGGACCCATCGTGCAAAATGCACTTTGTGATGTCTTTTATACATAAAGATGTGTCCCCGGTGTGTCGGGGAACTCATGCAGCGTCAGAAAATAAAATCCTCTCTCTTTTCCTCCTTACCCAATTCTTTTAAAAATGGACGCACAACGAGCGGATACAGATTCCATCCGAACTGACGTCGAATCGGTAGCGGACCCACAGAAAGTTGCTATCAGAAACAATGCCTGACGTGTTTTGGACGTCTTTGTTTACATTAGCAAGCCTCGCTAACACTCAGAGCTAACCTGTACTGTAGAGCACATGTGTTTAAAAAGCAGGAAATAAAAAAAGAACTCACCTTGTGATAAACCCGCAAGAGAAAAAGCATTTGAGCTCCATACTGTTTCAGAAATAATCCTTGACGTGGTTTAAACAGGATGGCGTTTTATCAAAACCGAATTTAACTTTATCTCCGGTAGAATTCTGATCAGGCATTAGCTCCGCCTCCTCTTATTTATTTTTTCCAAGCCAAGGTCCCAAAATCTGCATTTCTCTAACAGGGCTTCAAAAGAGGGGTATGAGCAGTATGAGGCATGGCTACAATGGGTGATCTGTTTGGGATTTTGAAAAAAAAACTTCATAGACATGTTTTGTATAGGTATGGCCCTACAATATATATTTCAAATATAACATAATAGGTCCACTTTAAATCAAAACATAACATTTATTGTAAAGTTCTAAATACGGCATTCTAAGTATCGTAATATGGGTTTGAAGCCTCAAATTTAGCATTTTGGTCGATGCAACTCTTCTCTTTTTTAGCTTGTTTTTTTTCTGTTCTGTATTAGCAGAAGTGACACAAGCGGTTGCAACAATGCAAAACCGACATTTTTAGGCAACAGAGTGCCACAGTGACACGTCGTAAAACCCAGAAGTAAACTTCCATCATGAATCTATCGATTAGATT
>NW_011336642.1:0-1997 GCF_000735185.1 Notothenia coriiceps | reverse complement strand
AGTTGTAAGTGCACTGCCTTGCGGCCTGTAGCACCGTCCTTGATGGAGCATATGTGTGGGCAGGAAAGGAGTGAGCAGAGAGTAGAGTAGTTGTCGATCCTTGTTCTGTTTTCTGTGACTATCTGCCTCACCCTATCAGACTTTGAGTTGCGCGCGCTACTAAAGAGACGTGTTACCATGAAAACCAAACAATTGATTGATTGAAAACTTTATTAACAGCTTGTATATTGGGTACAGTACAGTACAGCTCAAAACATACAATTGTTAAGGGGATGCAGACCAGAGAAAGACTTTCATCTTGTTTACATCAGGGTCCCCCATTTCCAATTCATCATATCATTTAAGACATATAAGACATATTTGACATACAGATGGCTTATTTACAATTTACATACAGGTGTTTTTTTTTACATACAGATGGCTTATTTACAATTTTCATTTTAGATTTCGTTCTAATACATCCTAACCGGAAATTTAAGACATACCAAGTCTACAGATATATAGTTAGTAACAGAGTCTAAAATGCGAGTATATACATAGATGGGGGGGGAAGCTGTCCATTGTACGACAGGTTGAGATTTGTACCACGATCGCGATCGACTGGTTGGGCACCCCTGACCTAGAGGAAGACAGAGAGAAGGGATTCACAGAGGGAACAAACTGAGGGACAAATAGCTTTGAACAACGCACAAATTGTAAGACTCAATATATAATGGAATTGTAGGACTTAAAAAAAATGGGAAAGAGAAAGTGTTGCAAAAAGAGCTTTCCCAGTCTGGTGTACAAAAGAGCACTAGATGGCTATCTCAAGATCTTTTTGCAACATAATAAATGTTGTATGACTGACGCGTTAGATGTCCATTTTGGAGAAGAGCGTGAGTGAAGATACATTCTATAAAAAAATAGACCCTTTTTCTGTTTGAGGGAACATATATAGTGTGGAAGTAGAAGGTTGAAAAACTACTAAAAAGAAAGCAGCTCTCCTCTTCAATCCTGCACTGACAGAAATGTGTCAAAAATGGTACTTACTAAAACCATTGTTTTCTGTTCTCTGAATAAAAAACCCTCCCTTTACATCAAGGCATCCGAGACCATAACAGCACAATATAAAAAAGACTGCTTGCCCAGTGAATTGAGAAACCTAAATTGCATTAGTAGAAAAGTAGTGCAGCAGGACGGGGCAATGAGCAGAGCAATTGTCCTTCAATGTGAAGGTCTAATTCCAAATAATCCCCGTGTCGGCAAACATTCACCCATCCTAAAAAAAAAAGGAAAGTGGCACTGTACTGCAGCAGAATTTCTCCTTTTGGGATTACTAGAGTATCACAAAACTGAAATTTAAACCACGCACATCAACAACCATGTCTGTTGTAAAGCGAAACCATCACCTGGAGGAAGTAGTGAATAAACCTGCCAAAGGTTTTTGAATATCCTTTGATTAAAATATGCACACAAAGACAGAATCAATACAGAATGTAAATAAAAAGGTTCATTTTGCCTATCAAAGTTACATTGTAATTTCTACAGTTTAGTCTGGTACCCTGCTTTTTGCCTCTGGTTTATAAATCTTAGCAGTGCAATATTTCCAGTGGAAGAAAGAAACAGTCACTACTGTGTAGGCCTGTCACGATAATTAATTGTGTTGGACGATAAGTTTTTCTGGAAATTATTGCGATAAACGATAATATTGTCGGCACCGTTTTAAGACCATTTTAGACATAATGATAATACTAATTCAAGTACATCCTTTCTAAAATAACTTTTTATTGAACATTCAACATTGCAAATGAAATGTGAAATAATATTAAAATATATAAATTATATATAATAAATAAAACAAATTAATTAAATTATAATAAATTAATTAAATCACACACAACCAAAACAATAAATTAAATAGAGTCAAGCTGGAAAACAGAGCTCTCTCATATATTCATATATATATATATTAGGGCCGGGACTTTAACGCGTTAATTAAGATTAATTAATTACACAAA
>NW_011336641.1:0-2167 GCF_000735185.1 Notothenia coriiceps | reverse complement strand
GCAAACTGTTCAAACAAACGCTTCAACTCGTGCCATTTTGAATCTGTATGTTTGAATATGGATCTTAAGTTGGCGTGACGTTGAAATCTTGCGACCCTGCTGTAGTTCCTTTATAGCATAACGTTAGCATTTTGCTTCTGGCGATTAGATTTATGATTAGAAAATTATAAAGTAGGGTAGACATGTGGATATTATCCGGCTGAACAAAACGTGCATTTATCAAACAGGTTCGTTTCCACAGACCTTATTTCGAGCTATTTTTCAAAATCCTGTGGAGAAATCCCGTTGCTTTTTTGTCGAGGGAACCAGCAGCTTACCTCCGGGTAAAAACGTCATCCCTGCACCAGTCTGTCCTTGTCATTTGTTTGATGATCGCTATTGTAATGACAAGAAATAGGTAGGAATCTTTCTAACTGTGTGTGTGTGTGTGTGTGTGTGTGTGTGTGTGTGTGTGTGTGTGTGTGTGTGTGTGTGTGTGTGTGTGTGTGTGTGTGTGTGTGTGTTCTCCAGATCATTAAACAGTGCCAGGTGATCTTGAACTTCCTGGCTGCAGAGGGTCGTCTCAGCACGCAGCATGTTGACTGCATCTGGGCTGCAGCTCAGGTGAGACACATTTACACCTGACTGAACGCAGCTTTATTCCAACACATAAAGTTACTCTGTGGCACAGAATATATGAGCCTTCAGTGTTTATCACTAGGGTCATTAAGGGGAAAAGCCACAGATGAAAACGGTAATAATGGCTGGAGTTGTGATGTATTGCCTTTTTAACAACTTTTGTAGAAAGCAGATGCAGTTTTATATGTCCACTTAATATATTTATTCATGCCATATCTTTTTGGTATTTATTATAATGTAGAGACAGATTTGTTAAGCTCTCCTTTAGAATAATTTATTTAACTACTGTACAAATGGGCAATTGGAACAAGGTTGATTATTGTAGAATATATAACATTTAAAACTGAAATAATCATAATAATCTATTCACATTTTCTTTAAGTTGTATTCTGCTTTAATAGTTGTTGTGTACATGCAGTTGAAAAACATCATTGTACCAGTTAATGAGGATGAACCAAATATGAAATGACCAAATACAACTGAATTATTCATAATTTTTCTTACCTGGAAACATGTTTTTATATGTTTGATTCTGGTATAATTGATGATTTGTACACTAGTAGAAAAACATATTTGTATAGGGATAATACAAAATGACTAATTGTGCTTTTTGTTTTGGTGTTAGCTGAAACACTGTAGCCGCTACATCCACGACCTTTTCCCCTCGCTCATCAAAAACCTGGATCCTGTTCCCCTCCGCCACGTCCTCAACCTGGTGTCAGGCCTGCACCCCAGCGCACACACCGAGCAGGTACACACACACACACACACACACACACACACACACACACACACTCACACTCACACTCACACTCACACACACACACACTCACACTCGCACTCGCACTCGCACTCGCACTCGCACACACACACACAAACTGAACTATTCATTTATTTTCTTGCTGTTTTATATACAGTGATCTGGTCATTATTTAGTGTCGTTGTTTCTTTTAATTTGAGCAGTTGTTTGAGCTTTTAATTTGAAGGCAGCTTCCATCACCAGGTGATTTAGGTATTTATTATAGACAGGTGAACGAGTGATTAAGCACCGGGAAAGGAAAAGGTTTTTTTTACCAGGGAAAGAGAAGACGTTGTTCTTTGTATGTTTTATAGTGGAATCCTAATAAAAATAAACCAGATAAACAAACGTAGTGCCTGGACAAAGGACTTTATCCGGCGTAAGAATGCTCCCTGGTTCCTAGGAGGAAGATATCACGTTTTTAAAACGACCCAAAACCGGACTGTTGTTTTTTAATTTGTTGATGTGTTTTAATTAGGGCCGGGACTTTAACGCGTTAATTAAGATTAATTAATTACACAAAAATTAACGCGTTAAAAAAATTAACGCATTTTAATCGCACTTATTTTTGCACCGCGGAACGTTTCTCACTGGATGAGTTTCAGGGGTACCGATTATACTGGAGCACCAACTAACGTTCATTACTTCAGACAACAACAAACCACAGTGAACAATAGTCAAACGTGAACGAAGAAGCTGATGAGACCGCTTTGGTTGGCCCCGTGAATGGGAGATTTTGTTTTAAAAAAC
>NW_011336640.1:0-2063 GCF_000735185.1 Notothenia coriiceps | reverse complement strand
GGGAGAGAGTGAACTGTCCACGGAGGGAGGGGGAGGACGACGCACGCTCGTGAACTGTTAGCGCCGGTGTTATGCCGTGTTATGTATGCCCACTGCAACTTTGGCGCTGTTCCGAGTTAGTTCTAATCTGTCACAATTACGGATTGCTTTCAGTATTTTCCGTCATTGTTAAAATGTCATAGATGGAAAATATTCGGTTTATGCGACCTCTGGTGTGTGTGTGTGTGTGTGTGTGTGTGTGTGTGTGTGTGTGTGTGTGTGTGTGTGCGTGTGTGTGTGTTGTGTGTGTGTGTGTGTGTGTGTGTGTGTGTGTGTGTGTGTGTGTGTGTGTGTGTGTGTGTGTGTGTGTGTGTGTGTGTGTGTGTGTGTGATTTGTAGAGTTGAAAGGGACAGACAGAGGGAAGGACATCGCCTGACATGTTTGTCCGGCTCGGGTTGAACTTATTAGGCAGCGCTCAGTTGTTTTTTTTACCTGAGAAAAGTAGCTATACTGCAGTGAATAAAATAACATAAAAATCCTCAGAACCAAGTACAAGTCCTGCATTCAAAATTAAGTAAAAGTGTAAGCATCAAAATATAATTAAAGTGTGTGTGCATAAGTGGTAAAATATGTGTTAATTTCTCGTTAAATTGAAAAACATCTGTTCAATAATACATGTGTGAAAGTATTCAGTGACACTTTCTTTAGCATAACGACGCCTGTGCTATTTTCTACTTTATCGATCTGCTCACACGCTGCGTCAGGCCATCCGTCTTTCTTTTTATTTCGCTCCAGTTTCCCCGCTCTGACTAAGTGATTGTAATACGCGAGTTGACAAATCTAATTCCGTAGAGACGGCGCTTCCTCTCTCTCTCCGCGCTGCACTGCAATTTACTCTTTTATTTGCTTCCCGCGATGCTCCTTGTGTCGGGATGCTGGGTCACTATTTTTAGCCCCGAGTGGAGACCTGCACACGGAGACTTCTCTCTCCTCTGCTGGATGCCTGCATGTATTCATAGAAAGCTCATAAAAGTGACAGGGGGGGGAAAGTGTGGTTTTATGTGGTCGTCACCTCGTAATGTATTCACAGCGCTGCCTGTATTCTTCGTCAACATACGTGGGCTGTATTGTGCTTTCATGCCAGCACTTGAGCTACTCTCATCTCCTTCCTCTGCTTTTCCGTGTGTCATGTCATCTTTATTTTAGGGCTCATTATGGGAGGCCACAGGGGTCACATCGGGGTGAGGATTTTAGGAAAAGGGGGGGGGGTTGTTTGATGGATTAAAAGCACAGGAGTCAGGACATTTGATCAGTGTCACGGAGGTCATAGCATGAAGCCGTTAACTTGCACACACTTTATTTAAAGTGCACTGGACCCGGCTATATCTCTAAGGTTATTCACCTCAGTATTGCCTGTAATGCAGTTTGTTGTAACAGGAGAGACTTGGAGAAAAGCATGAACCTAAAGGACCTCAAAATCTGTTTGTTTTTATTAAAGTATTTCTTTAATGAGTTTGCACCAAATTATCTCTGCAGTGCATTGTTCTTGGTCTTTACTCGGGATGTCCCGATCACCTTTCTTTGCTCCCGATCCGATTCCGATCATTTGATTTTGACAATTTGCCGATACCGATTTTTATCCGATTTTATGCAATGCATTAAGAGAAAAAAAAGCATTCAAGTTGTCCCTTAAGGTTATTTTTTTTAATTTAAATTGGATATTCTATCCAACATGGATATAGCTTCTTTCTTTCACAGCAGCATTGGATCAGTTCAGTTGTGCAGCATTGGATCAAAACTAAATAAAGCTTTCAGTACTCGTTAGCTTACTGCTACAATTAGACACTGCGCCCACTCTGTTGCCAGATTTGAGAGAAATAAGCAACCAGGTCTATGAAAACAAGCCCCAAAGAAGCAACACATACATGATGTTGTGTCATTTGAAACCAAAACTAAAGCCTCAGGATGACTTTAAGACTTGAACATGGTCATTTTTGTTTTGTAAAATTGAATACAAAATAAAAAAAAATTTAAAATCCCGATCCCCGATTTCTTTTCTTCCGATCTTTTGAAAATCACGTGA
>NW_011336639.1:0-3244 GCF_000735185.1 Notothenia coriiceps | reverse complement strand
ATTACAAGAAGACTCTTTGTAACTGTTGTGTTCTTTTATTCCTGGGAAAGACAAACAACTTCTAAGCTTAACTATTTATTAAAAGAGAGCAAAATATATATTTCACTTGGCCAAGGACTCCGTCAGGTCACAGAAATCACAGGAAGCAGAGCTGTAATCTGTAACTCTATTTCCGGAAAAAAGCATTGAACCTCATGCGTGCATGCATTTTTATTATTGAGGCTTCTGCCCGTACATTTATGATTGGTTGAGACTAGATGGGGAGAACCATGGTTTAGACCTTGGCCTCCCTGGTTGGTGCACAGACTTAGACAAAGTCTCTTGGCAACACAAACTCCAATCAGCATTCGGCCGGCCTCCCAGTTGCTATCCTACGTAATTTGTTTTGCTGAAGCTGCTTTGCAATAGATAATCTTCCATTATACTAGTTGCCATTTAAGCCAAAATTAAATAAATACATATATATATAAATATGCCTATGAAATAAATTATGAAATAAATAAATGAGGCAATAAATATGTATACATGTACATTTAAATACACATTTATTTATTTCATGGGACTTTTATTTCATAATGAGACATTTATTTATTTATTTCAAGAGACTTTTATTTCATAATGACACATTTATTTATTTCAAGAGACTCGTATTTCATAATGACATATTTATTTATTTCAGATGACTTGTATTTCATAATGACGCATTTATTTATTTCAGGTGACTTGTATTTCATGATGAGACATTTCCATTCCTTATATGCAAATGAACGGGGCGTGGTTAGCTCACAGATCCAGAGACCCAGACCAAAGCAACAGCACCACAACACTGACTACTCGAGAAGAGGAAGAAAATGGAGGAGAAGGACTATAAGGCAAACTACTAAATGAAAATAAGGCGGGGCAGACAACATGGAAGACGTCGGTGGGCTCCAAGATGCTATGCTATCCTTAGCAGATCAAATTGATCAACACGGTTTACCAACAGATACTGTGTTGGCCCATATTGAAGACTTTATCGAAGTACTCGGGCAGATAAGCGCTCTTCGAGATATCGACACGGATGACGAAGTTGTAAATACTTTGACACTGATTGAGCACCGTGTTCGTGTGGAAGATGTCCAAGAAGTTGGTTCAAGCACAGGTGCAGGACGCCCGCCTCTGGATATTCCAGGCGATATGCTCGCTACCTATGTGCTGTCCGGTCTATCAACCCGAGAAATCGCCGATCTGTTTGGTGTGTCATCCCGCACAATTCAGAGGAGATCGGTCGAAGAAGGCCTAAGGTGAATTACTTGAGCTAACGTAAAATCTAATTATTGCTCTATCGAGCTAACGTCATACAAATAACGAGCACATAGAAATAGAATACGAGTATACTACTATACTCATATTCTATTTATATGGTCAGCCCGCTACAACTGTCACCATGGCAACGGTACACATACAAATGGCCGCCGCTCTGACCATCCTGCATTATCTTAAAATATAATACATCCATTATCCTGTTACGTTGATTTGAATGGGAATGTCCGTTCTACTCCTATTTTATTTCTATGGACGACACTGGTGGGCAAAAACGTGTATAATACAGTTAACAAAATTAAAACATGATTGACAAACAATTATTTAGTATTGTGTAGCAATATGATACGAAGAGATGGTTGAAATGGAGTATATATGTTAGACTGGTGGATGTTCGTCAACGTTAGCCAAAACGTTTATGTTGACGTTGCACACAAGTTAGGTCAGTTATTATTAACAGCTGCTCTGTCAGATATGACTATTGTTACACCGAAATCTGTTTGTATCGTGAAATTGCGTTTTTTGTTTATTCATCAAAAATGACTAAAGTCAGAGATGTTTCCTGATACACGTGAAGTTGCAGCCACTGTATAAATTAATGTTAATATAACTGGAGTTGTGTTCATGCTAACTGTTACACCTAACTAACGTTGCTGTTGCTTATGTAATAAATATATAATTGAAATGACATTACACATATATATGTTTTATGTTTTTAAATAAATAAATAAGAAACATAATAAATAAAACAAAACAAAACAACAATCTATGATCTTTCCTGACCTAATGTTAGATAATTTTACCTACCCCAGTTTCACTAAAGGTAAACAGTGCCTTTCTGGTAGCTCTTTCTCCCTCTCCTTTTGTTCCCAAAATACCAACCACACTCCATTCCCTCTCTGCCTCTAAAACGTTATCCTTTAGTTTTTCTCTTTCAGCTTTATAGATGTTCCACATTTTCTTTAACTCCACAGTACACTTGTCACTGTTACTTTTCCCCATGAAATGCAGTGTACCATTCAATGCTGTGTGATTTATTCTGAGTCTAGTCATCATCATTTCCTCCCTTCTGTTTCTTTCTTTATAAATATGTGTCTGCTGGCATACCAGCAGACCAGTATTTATCTATCACCAGCTTATGTTAGTATTAAATATACAATGTATTCTGGTAACTATCAAAATAAAGACATTGTATAGTGTTCATAACAGTATTTTTATTTAATAAATTATACTTAATACAATAATATTACAAAAAAAATGTACATCTAAATAAATATATCATCTAAAATAGATGCATTTGATTTAAAAATAACAAATACAATTCAAAATGTAAACAGCAACAAAGAAATTATAAACATTATTTTCTTGTTAATAGCCATTATCTTCTCTGTTATGTATCTTCCGGTCTTTGCCAATTCTGGCCAGCATTTCTTGGTCCTCCACATCTTTCTCGTACAGCCACTGCTTGAAGCAAACTGAAAATAAGAAACAACAATGTTTTAACAAATCGTATTAAATTATGTGATGATAGAACTGCAAACAGAATAGCTGTAACTTTAACAAAAATAAATAACTCAGTTACCTCTAATCATTAACCCATGTTTGTATCATTGAGTTAACATACATACATACATGCTAAACTCTTATTGCACTTTTGGCAACGAGCATTTTCCACCTCAAGACCAAGCCCCCAGGAAGTGTGCCGGACTCTGAGGAAAATATTCGTTGTGTCCAAACGGCGGTACTACAATTTCCTTATCAGTCTGTGACGTCGACCGGCCCAGAAATACTTTTTCCCCTTGACTAACATTGGGAAAGAGACGTCTGTAAATCGGTGGATAATTTTTTTGAAACTAAATAAACTACCCAGTATAAACTATTGTATAGCCCTAGAATCATTAAGTCCTTAAAGTTGTAAAAATGCACTAAAAGCCGAATCTAG
>NW_011336638.1:0-3583 GCF_000735185.1 Notothenia coriiceps | reverse complement strand
AGCGCAATGGCCGGCTGTGGCCCAACCCCCCATTCCCCTGATAGGTGGAGAGTTGGCCATATAGGCAGATTACCACTTCTGTGACGTAGAAAATAATTCAAATCTGTATCAGTCTGTATCAGATTCGTTGCAGCGCCGATTTTAGAGATTTGGATATGGAGGAAAAGAGAGAGGGTTATGTTTTCTGACACTTGGTGAGTTCCCAGGAACACCGGGGACACATATTCATGTATAAAAGACGTACAAAAGTGCATTTTGCATGATAGGTCACCTTTAAGTGTAATTTGGCATGCTTTTATTTTGAAGGCGAGTTTACGCTGTTGTACAGGAAGTTGTTGTTCCTATGGAAACAAGAAAAGCTTCACATCGGGCGGAACTTGTCATAAAGTCTGCGATAATAAAACCCACCCATTTAGAGGGAAGATATGATTGGTCAATTGTACTGTCATTTGACATTACTCTCTCTGTGAATTTACAGCAGGACCACCAATCAGCTCCTCTCTTCACAGTACCTCGCAGAGAAAAGGAGCTTCTTTCATTTAACCCTTCACATTCAAACAGAAACTGAACAGGCAGATTCGAAGGATTTATTTCTATGGAAATTTTATTTTACATACAATTAAATCAAGTTACTTTGGTAAAACTAATGAAAAATATAACAATTTTATATATTCAAACAAATATTTGTTTTTTTAATGTTTTTAAATATTATTTTGTAGAATATCTTAGGCCCTCAGAGAGGGCCTAGAGGGCCCTGATGGCTCCCCACTGCTCAAAACACAAAGGAACCCAGGGGACATTTAAAAGTGATGCAAATAGCTGGGACCGGAGCACTGCTTGACGTTCAGGTAATACAAAGTTGGCCAACTGTCACTGTTGTTGAAATCTTATAGTATTTCCTTTTCCATTGTGTTTAGAGCTTCTGCAGCATTTTACTATACTTGGTTGCAGCGTTCTGGGTTTGAGGTGTTTCGTTAATGCAGCTATTTTATTAAACCCTGTTCATGTGTTTCTTCATTTGCATGTGTTTTGGCACATTTGTGTTTTTGTAATTGCATCGTTTTTTTAAGCGTTAAGCGCGTTAACACCTTTCAGAAAAGTAAATCCTGGCACATGTGGATCTTTCCAGACTTGGCACCTTGAACCCCTCTGAGTATAACTATCGAAATAAGCTTTTGGCCTTATTGTGTAATTGAATCTTCAACACTTTGTAAGTGTATTTTGTTACTGTTTTCGTCATGTGTATTTAATGATTGTCAAATACATATATCTATCTATTGAGGTTTATAATTCTGTTTTTAATATACTTCTGTTTTCACTCCTTACGAATCATTGCAACCAGTATTAATGATATTAGTAACAATAGTGAAATACCGTAATATTTTCTGACAGGTTATCAGAGAGTGAAAATCCTTACGTTGAAAACTTGAATAGAAAACTGAATAATCATTCACCGGAGGGAACCAATTTTATAAGGCTAACTGGATGAACAGGGATTGAAGTAGCACTTAATCAAAGCACGCATTCCACCATACACACACACAAACACACACACACACTCACAGACAAACACACACACTCTGCATCGGCAGAGGCTCAGTTTTGTCTGTCACTATGGATCAGACCACACCACTGCATCTCCTTCCTTCCCCTGTGTGTGAGGGGTTTTATTTTAAAGGTTGGGTGAAAATATATATAACATATTTACATTATAGTCCGGCTTGGGGAGTAACGGATTACATGTAACGAGATTAGGTTATCAAAATCCAAACTGTATTTGATTACAATTACAAAATTCTAACAAAAATACAGTCTATGCTTTTGATAAAATAATAAGATTTTTAAACTATTATTCTAACTTGTAATAATTTTTTATATGAAATATATTATTTTCTTCTTTACTAAGGTTATATCATATACACTTAAGTAAAAAAAACATCTTATTGTTATTTATTTTCTCTTGTTTTTGTTTGCATTGCATTTGATATTGAGATAATCAACGGAAAATAATCAGATTACATTACTTTCATATTTTTGATACTTAGATTAGATTACTGATTACAATTCTTGACATGTAACTAGATATTGTAACAGATCATATTTCTAAAGTAACCCTAAAACTCCAAACCCTAATAATATATAAAGTCGTGAGTGAGTGAGTGAGTGAGTGCGTGCGTGCGTGCATGTGTGTGTGTGTGTGTGTGTGTGTGTGTGTGTGTGTGTGTGTGTGTGTGTGTGTGTGTGTGTGTGTGTGTGTGTGTGTGTGTGCAGAGAGAGCAGCTCTGCAGCAGCATCCTACATTAGCTACACTGACTTTGACAGATCCCTATCTTACCCTTTATCGGAAAGTCTTAAACAAAGAGGACAGAGAGACAAAAAGAAAGGAAAAGTAGAACGAGGAGAAGTGATATTTACAGAGATAATGAAGATTTGATAGGATTGCAGAAAGAAAAAATGAGGACAAGGTGTCCTCAAGAGAGGACAAAGAGTAAGAACGCCCAGAGAAACATGGTTCACAACTCGTTCCTTTATGAGATCAGACAGCCAACTCAAGCATGAAGAAAGCGAGGCGGAGGCTGACCAGGATTTACAAAAGTTACAGTATCCCAAGTATGGGACAGAACAGTGGGAAGACCAGGTGAAAAGGGACTTTAAATGTGAATGATGGGACACTTTCATTAAAGAGGACTCGCAACATAACAGGGTCAATGCTGGTTCATCTATTGGTAGCTATTTTATCAAGACCAAAGTAAATGGTGTGGAAAAGACAGCTTATTGCAGAGCACAGGATGCAAACTCAACTTAAATGTCGGTTTGCTGTTGATGGATGACACACGAGTCATGCACATGGAAATGGAGGAGCTGCTTATGGATATGTAAAGTGAAAACACATTGTGGGCAGGGGGGAGCTCTTCAGGACAAGTGGAGCAGTCACAGAGACTTCTAATAGGGAGGGCTTGTCTGTGCACTCAGTTGTGCTAAACACAGGGCTATGAACTGTTGGATTTAAACCCACCTGTGTTCTGCCCTGCCAGTAATCCACTATCTATATATGTATTTATTGTTTATTATTAGTTTATTCCACTCATGGCAATTCTATAAAACAAAACATTTACACTTTAAGCTTTTTTTGTAGCCCATGATGGAAAGGAGCAGGGAGAAGAAAGTCTTATTTACCCCTTGTTCAAAAATGGACGGTCTGTCAGTCACACATACTTACACTAACATGAAACCAAAAACACAATCAAAAGTCAACACAACAATCTACCATCAGCAAAACAGATTACCTCATATCTTCATACTGTCTAATTATTCTTTCTTTATACATTTCCTTAAACCTAAAGATGTTCATACAGCCCTTAAATCAACCTTCCAAAATGTTCCCACACCACTCCTCTGCTCCCTTCACTGGCTTCCGGTAACTGCTAGAATCCACTTCAAGACACTGGTACTTGCGTACCATGCTGCGAATGGATCTGGCCCTTCCTACATCCAGGACATGGTTAAACTGTACACCCCAGCACGTGCACTCCACTCTGCATCAGCCAAACAGCTCGCTGCACCCGCACTGCGAGGGGGACCC
>NW_011336637.1:0-1886 GCF_000735185.1 Notothenia coriiceps | reverse complement strand
TGTTTGTGTTTGTGTTTGTGTGTGTGTGTGTGTGTGTGTGTGTGTGTGTGTGTGTGTGTGTGTGTGTGTGTGTGTGTGTGAGAGAGTTTGTTTGTACCTTTACAACTGGGGTTTAGGATGGCACAGTTGGATATGAACGCACATCACATGTGCACCTCACAATGGCCAAGCAGGAATGAGTGCTTTACTGTAATACTGTGGCCATTCAGCATGCTGATTCAGTGGGCTTACATTATTACGTTTTAAATACAAAAAACAGCAAACCAATACAAAACAAAAAAACAAACATTTAACTTATTACTCTCTTAAAATTCTGTTTACCATATCATCATCATCATAACTTGTCAATTAAATAAGTTCAACAGCATTTATTCTTTAGATTTTAGGCCGTGTCGTATATACAGTTATACAGTTCAATACCGGTTGAGAACATTGTCTCAATCAAAGAGCTACCTTGGGGCCTTAAAATAAGTTTGCCAGGTTATACTTTTTGGAAAATAAAGCAATATATCAACTACTATTTGATATTATTTTCTCCAAGTCACCACTTCACTCCAGCAAGATGTGTTTTTGTATCTGATAACTGTCGTTATAACCCATCATTGAGAGGCCTTTAAAGGGGATTTCTTTTCTTTTTAAAACATTATATGCAGTTCATAAATTATATTCCTGAATTGGCAAGTTGAATCAAGCAATTAACTATGTTTTGTAGTAACAGGGTTACTATACATCAAAGTGTATTTCCAGGTGTGTCCCAGTACTCAAGCATGTAGCCTACTCTAAAGTGAGCTATGTAAGATCTGACCAGAGGTGGCATTAGACTTTTTCGTTGCTCTTCATTTTGACGGACAGGATCGTAACATTTCCGTCATAATCCATTATTACCTGTCGGGTCTGTACACAACTCGTCACTAACGTGTCGGAGAGGGCACGCTCGTGAACTATTAGCGCCGGTGTTATACCGTGTTATGCCGTGATATGGACGCCCACCGAGACATGCATTCACCTCGGGGGAGCGCGCAAAAACTCCCAGACAGTTCAATTATCTGTACGGCAAAGTACGGTTTGGAAACTATATAATTTCCTTTTTGAGGGGCAATGCATAACACGGCATAACACCGGAGCCTCGCTGCGGGGAAACTTTGGCGCTGTTCCGAGTTTGTTCTAATCTGTCAAAATGACAGACTGCTTTCAGATTTTTCCATCATTGTTAAAAAAAATCTGTCCTAGACGGAAGATATTCGGTTAACGCGACCACTGGATCAGAGAAATTTATTTCTGCTCAAGGCTACATTAGCCGCCACTAGCACCACATACTTGAAGTTTTTAAGAAGGGAAAATTATGCATGAAATCAAAAAAACATTATCTCTGGTTCTGCTGCATTGATATCGATACCATTTCTTTTTAAGTCCATTCTGAATCCAACAAGGTAATGAAAGTCGAATAGGAAATCGTTGAGGTACTCTTTTATGAGGGACCTGAGCCCTCAAGGTATTTCTTAAGGCTCCTGGTGGACAAACACTTTAAGCAAGGCTTGATTTAGTTTCCTTAAAATTATTAGCCACCTGTATCTCAGATGTTGGAAAATGTTTTTTTCTTTTAGTTGAATTGACCCTCAAATATTTCCATCACATCTCAGCTGGTGGCTGCGGTTCACAGTGCAGAAACTGTTAAATGTCTTAAAGAAATGCTACACCCATAGTGACTACCCTACAGAAGAGCGCCACTTTAGTTCCACTCGACAAAAAATGTGACTTCAGGAAAATCACATATTCAACTAATTTCCGCACGCACGCACGCACGCACGCACGCACGCACGCACGCACGCACGCACGCACGCACGCACGCACGCACACACACACACACACACACACACACACACACA
>NW_011336636.1:0-2383 GCF_000735185.1 Notothenia coriiceps | reverse complement strand
GGCGGACGGGCGGGCGGGCGTATCTATAGAAGTATTGATGTGAGAGTTTGGACTTAGGCTGCTGTCACTAAAGGCCAACCGAGTACAGCGCAGTCTGTATGAAATGAACTCAATTATTTATAGTGAATTCTACCTGCATATTGTTTACTGAACCTCAAGTGTGTGTTCTTCAGTAAAGCCTACTTTATAGGCTTGAATTACAAAGCATGGCTGTTATTAAAGGTATCCTTTCCTCACTCTTTCAAGCATAGATTCACCTTATTCTCACTAATTAGAAACCAAAGTGCGCCATGGACCAGAGGAAGTAAAGAAACTGCAGAGCAAAACAGTCTCAAGCTGTATGTAAAATACAATTTAGGGATTCACCAACTTTGATTTATTTCAATTTATCTCAGATGCAAGACTGACAAGTACTGTAGACCTGATTTAGAACTCAGATAGATTTGCAGATAGCTTTATTTATTAGCTAGTTTCTAGATTCCAATGTTGCCTTCAATATGATATAACATCAATATAGGGACTAAGTGAATATGGCTGAGGATGCAGGTTTGAGATTTCAAAGATGGTGGGAAAGATTTATTATCCCCAGAGATGAGAAAGGGAAACTAAAAAGGGAATGCAAGCATAAAAGACGACGGCATAACATCAAACTGCATTTTACCCCATGAGGGTTTAATATTTAACATCTACAGAGCCAAGAAAAGCTTTTTGAATAGATTGAAATGGTAAATGTGTAGGTTGGGAAAACAGTAGGCCGCACAAAGTGGGCTCCATTTGAAAAAAGTCATACCTTAAACACAATTCAGATTGAGTCTTAATGGTTTCTAAAACTACATTTCTGTATGAGTGCAGGAGAAGTGACTGGTCAACATTGTGAAATTATAACAAAACAACATGGTTAGATTCAGGATCAAATCATGGTTTGGGTTACGATAAGTTCAAGTTTTAACCCAACTTAGTGTCCGAATGTTAGTTAAGTTAAGCAACATACGTATGTTAAAAAAACTACAGGTTGACCTTGTAACGTTGTACGGGTAAAAGTCCTGTTTGTTTCCCTTATCATTTTCGCTATGTAGACTTTTTAGCCATCTTAATTCCTCCGTCGCTCCCGTCATTATAACGACAGCCACAAGAGGGCGCCTCCTAACGATAAATGTAATTATGGATCGTGAAAAGATGCTTAGACGTAAACCTTGTTTTTCGATAATGGATGATATTAGTGGTTCATTTCTAAAACTCCAAAACCAAAGGAAGACTACAATTAAAATATTCCTAAGTGACATTTCAAAGGTAGGACTTTTGTCTGTGTTGTAAACGTTTTGACGTTTCCAATCTAAATCCCCTTTTCAGCAGCTTTAAGATGTGTATAAAGTCTTTGTTGAAGAATAGAAATTGAATGAGATCCAGAGCGTTGGAGTGTCTGAGATATCTTGGTTTGCCTGCTCTCCAAACAATAAGCTGACCTCCCCAGAAATGAGGACATCCAGGAGAGACGGAGCATCTTGTCTCCACTTTAAATTGGCTTTCTTATCAGTAAATCCCCAGTGCATTATTAGCCACCAACCTTCATTACCTCGCAGCGCACCTGTAATTCTGATCGTAATCAGCGTAACAATCGTCCATTAATCTGCGCTGATGCGTTTCCTCCCCGGTGCTTGAAACTGTGAAGAAAATGAGTGCAAACAAGAGCCTTTCGTTTGAAATCTGAGAGTCCCCAGAGCGCCGCTGACAAAGGAGAGCGACGTCACAGCAGGAAGACACTGATTAGTCCAATTCTGTTAAATCTCCTCTTTCAGTTTGAGTGGAAAGTCACGTCCATTCTTACCAGAGAAGGCAAAAGTACACACATCCTTCACTCTAGTAGAAGTGAAGATACTTGTGTTTAAAAATAATCTGGTGAAAGTAGAAGTACTGACTAAACTTCTTTACTCAAGTCAAAGTAAAGAGGCTTTGAAATGTACTTCAGTAAAAAGTACCCATAACTATCAGCTGTTTTAAAGAGTACCTGACCTCCCTTTATATTAATAGAACAATAATGTCATTGTTAGCTAATGAATGTTTCCATGCTGAACAACGGCAACATGACAACGTTTTCATTGGTCCCTCTTCTTTAGAGAAGACCAGGAAATGATGGATACACGGATCGTGTTCAAATCAATAGGCACGCAATGACTCTAAATAATAATGATCACGCCACCAAACACACATTCAAACTAAAGGAACCAGCCTGTTTGGAAAATGAGAGAAGTAGAAAGTACAGGTATTTGAGTTCAACATGTAAGAAGTAGAAAGTACAGGTATTTGAGTTCAAAATGTAAGAAGTAGAAAGTACAGGTATTTGAGTTCAACATGTAAGAAGTAGAAAGTACAGGTATTTGTGTTC
>NW_011336634.1:0-1946 GCF_000735185.1 Notothenia coriiceps | reverse complement strand
TGTGTGTGTGTGTGTGTGTGTGTGTGTGTGTGTGTGTGTGTGTGTGTGTGTGTGTGTGTGTGTGTGTGTGTGTGTGTGTGTGTGTGTGTGTGTGTGTGTGTACAAGTTGAGACATGGGCATCTAAACACTGCCTGTTTACCCACAGCTGTGTTGAGCAACACTTCAGAGATGTGTGTGTGTGTGTGTGTGTGTGTCCTCCCAGAGGCCCGGGGCCAGACAGCGGCTGCAGAAAACACGAGCCTCTGTCAGCGTGTGTCACGGCAGACAAGTCTGATTCACAAGTCTACCATCATCAAGAGCCTTAAGGCACTTTCAGCGATGATCAATTCTCTAATTATTTTACAGTCAGTCTCAAAAGATTTCCATCAACGACATTAAGTGATTCCGGATGAGATAGTGAAAATGACCGGTAAGCTCTCCAGCAGGGTGAAGAGGTTTTCACTTTAGATCCCTGAGCTAAAAAAGTGATGGGAAAAAATTTGAGGAATTTGCTTTCCTTTCATGTTGTTACTTGGTGGGGCTTTTTACCAGACACTTCCAGTCCTACTTGCAACTGTAAAGCAGGGTTTTAGAAACGGTCTCTGTACCCTTCCACTGTCAGATTACAAACAAGAGGTATGAAGTTTGACAAGTGGAAACCACAGAAGGACATACGGACATTAACATGTCTCCTAATATGGCCACCCACTTCACATGACATGACTGGGAAGAGAACAAGGAAGGAATCGTCCATCAGTGGAAAGAGGTCAATCTCCGAGAGTTCAAAGGTCAGCACTTAATTGAAGAGGCAATGTCAGACTGAAGATGGAAAAAAAAAGTGTAGGGGGCATGGACAGACAGAAAAAAGTGTGAGTAACTGAATGAGACAGGGTGAAACTGAGTGACTGTGTGATAAAGAAAGAAACTGAGACAGAAGAGAAAGTATGACACTGAAGGGTGACAACTCAACAAAAAGAAAATCTCAACATCTCTTGTTGTGTGAGGAAATATAGTCCTACCATGGCTATTGTTCATTGTTTTTATCTGTTTAGAATGCCAATACATGCCAGCGTTTTCAGAAATGTAGACCACATTTCCCATAAATCCAGCTTCCTGAGTTTCTATGCAACATCAAGAGTGAACCTCCCCACACAAAAGGCTTCCTCAACGTCTCACCCAAGATACTCAGCAAGTTGGAAACACATGTGCGGAGTTGACGGTGCAGAAAGAAACACATGGACGGCAGTTTGTAGCCGTGGAAACCAGCCGAGCCAGGAAGTGCGTGGTCGTCGCAGGGTGCAGATCTCCTGACCTCTGGGGAGTGGGACGCTCCTGAAAACCAGCCCTTGTTCATGCAGCACCGCTTCTCACTGGGTTTGTCTTTCAAGACGCTGCACAGAGAAAGAGAAATCAGGATCAGAAGGCATGATAATGTTGATTGCTTCTGACAGAGGCACTGAGAATGATTATAGTAGATCTACATAGCTGCATGCAGCATGTTACCCAGTGAGTGAGGAGAATTTGCCAAGACCTTTACTCATACTGTTTTAGTTATTCCACTTCGTGTAAGCTGCATCTCTTTTTTATACGGAGCCGCCTAGGGGACATGGAGAAGAAAAAAAAACCCGTTGCAGTTTGTAGACGGTCCCTAAGCACTCCTCTCCCTCCTCCAGCTGCAGATTGTGACCAATTCTTGATGTTTAGCTCGGATGACGGCGCGTATCGAACTGTTCTGATAAAAACGACTCTGTAGCTCGTTGTCCACCTTGCTATGATTGTAAAGTCATGTTGTTTGTATTTTTACAACGTTATGTTCATGAGTTATTGATCCGCGAAATTCGAATCTGTCAATAACTCAGCTCAGAGGGACGTGCATGTCCCCTCGCTCTGAGTGTTCTCTTGAGGTGTCTTCACTTATGTGAAACCCTTTATATATACAGTCTATGTGTGAAACCCGTGCCTATTG
>NW_011336633.1:0-2076 GCF_000735185.1 Notothenia coriiceps | reverse complement strand
CCCCTCGTGTGCCTTCGGTCGAGTCACACACACACACACACACACACACACACACACACACACACAAATCAGAAATGCCCTTACAGTACAGTAGTGCCTGAATTACACTCAATGCGTTCCAATACAGACGCATGCAAACATGATCTAACAGACCACTGAAACAAGCTATGTTGTGTCTCCTTTTGATTCCTAAATGCTCTATATACCTTCTCTTTGTCAAACATTTTACAAAATGTGAGTATGCTGTGAACCAACAGAAGGAGCCAGAAAAGTAAAGTTTTCAAGGTTCGATTATTTCCTCCTTGAGTCCTCAAACATCTCTGCACTATAGATTTTCCCGCCTACCACACTCATTCACCACTTTTCCATTGCAATCCTTCAGTTATCCTGGTACTTATACAGCCAATAACCATTTATTGGGGCAAGGCAGAAAAGGTGGCCTTTGTTCAAACCACTATTGTTGTCACGCCGCTGCACCTGGGCAGAGAGATTGAGTTTTCAGACCGCACTGTGTCTGCAAGGACAAAGCCTGCACTCACTTCCCTCTCCTGCCTTTTATTTTTGAATGTTGTTCGCTCTAATCCCCTGAATACATGTAACACTCTAGAGCTGGCAAAGACATCTACTTTCAGTGTGTTTGTGACGGAATGGAGAGAGATGGCGGGGGGCGGGGGGACGGAGTGGTGTTATGGCATTTCCATTAGACATAGACAAAAAAATATCTGGATGGAGGAATAGAATGTAGAGAAAATATAGACGAGACATGCCTATGCTCAATCCTATCGAGCAATATTGAATTGTTGGAACCAACTAAGTGTTGGAGGTGCAGTGTTGGTTTCAGAAGGCTCAGAATTCAGAATTGGCTTTTTTTTACCGCATTAGTACTCAAAGTACTGAAAGTAAAATGCCACTAATACATACTGCACAAAGTGCCATTTGAATAGACTGTGTAATGTGAATTGAGCCTTTAAGTAATATTCACATGCCTTTCCAAAAATGCTAGACATGTTTCTTGCATACATAGCTATATTGGAGCCATAGCAACATAGACCTGGCACAATGAAAAGTGAAATTGTGTTGCTGCTTAGCCTCTCACTGGAAGTGACACATTATGTATTCAAATTTGCAGCAGAGTGTGCATAGAGCTGTGTTAATCCAGCTGTGAGCCACACTGCTGCACTGGGGGACATGTTGATGCATTACCATCAGTGTTGGGCAAGTTACTTCCAAAATGTAATACATTACATATTAGTTATTACTGTAGTTTTTTAAGTAATAAGTTACATCACAATATTACTGTCTCTGAAATGTAATGAGTTACGCTACTTTTATATTACTTTTGAGTTACTTTCACCAAAATAACAGCAAAATAATGGCAAGGTATTTGAAATGCTAAAATGTAGTTTAGTGCAGCAACTATGTAGGCCAAGCCCCCAGGAAGTGCGCCGGACTCTGAGAAAATATTCGTTGTGGCCAAACGGCAGTACTACACTTCCGCCCGGAAACACTTTTTCCCATTGACTTACATGGGGAAAGAGGCGTCTTTAAATCGTTGGATAATTTTTTTTAAACTAAATAAACTACCCAGTATGAACACTTGTATAGCCCTTATTAAAAATATTCGGTCCTCAAGTTGTAAAATGTGCTAGTAACGTTATTCTGAGAGTTATTTCACTCTGGATTATGAACGCGCATCTAACCCACGGGACCGCGCCACCCAGCATGTTCATGTGACATGTTCAGTACTACATGCGTTTTACCTTTACTCATGGATGCACAATAAGAACGGACCCATATCGCCTTACTGCCAGC
This sequence comes from Notothenia coriiceps, assembly GCF_000735185.1. Classification (NCBI taxonomy): domain Eukaryota; kingdom Metazoa; phylum Chordata; class Actinopteri; order Perciformes; family Nototheniidae; genus Notothenia; species Notothenia coriiceps. The sequence goes on along the minus strand of NW_011336633.1, from coordinate 264 downwards.
CCACGGAGCTGTAATAATGGATATATTGCACATGTTTGCTGTAATTCATCATTTGTAAAATGTTATACTACATGGGCTGTATGATGTACATCTTGTACCGTAAATGTTGTATTAAACAAAGTTATTATTACCAACGTAGATTAACGTCCCTGTAGCTTCTTATCGCACTTGCAATATACAATTAAAGGAGTTGAACGTAGCTGTTTGCTATTACTATATAATACCACGCAGGGATAAGCCAGAGCGTACAACCTTTGCATGTGG
>NW_011336632.1:0-2501 GCF_000735185.1 Notothenia coriiceps | reverse complement strand
CAGGATGTTCCAAGCCGGCAAGCGCAGCCGCCTGTGTTCACTCCAAGGCGGCCTCAGAGACCAAGAAGAGCCCCGGGCCACTTCAGAGACTTTTTATGCATTCCCTCGGGGCGAGGGACTTAGTAAGGGGGGGGCAATGTAGCGATCTGCATTTATTGTTCAAGTGTTCTGTTAACTGTTTGTGTCAGGCTTCTGTGAGGAGAGCAGGTAGGGGCGGGGTTGGGGAGCAGAGGGTTTGGTGTGTGTGTGTCTGGGTGGGCGCGTGCAGGAGAGTGAGAGGTTGGCGCGAGAGGAGAGAGAGTGAGAAAGGACGGATGAGAGCCGTTGGTTGTTAATAAACCTGTTTAACTTGAGAACGCTTCACTCGTCATTCCGACACGTCCGGGTGGACGTTACAATACCATTGACATGCACAGAAACCTATAAAACACTACAGGAAAGGGAAAACCCCAACAAGCAACCTCTTTAAACACCTCTGCCTTTTTTGTATCCTTCCAACTTGTTTGGGACATACAGGTTTGTTGTGGGGGGGTGCACGGACTTGGTCGCCAACACACGCCTGCTGGGAAGAGCCTGGCTGCATATTCTTCCATCTGTCTGCCTGCAGAAACTCCATCCATAAAGGCGAATTGTGAGAGAAATCCAAAAGGGAAAAAGTCTCTTTTTTTCCAGCCTCTTTGAATGTCAGGCAGCGGAATATATCTAATGCACTTGAAGGCAAAAATGGTCGAGATCCAACATGTCTGAGGCAGACGATTTGAGCCTTAGAAGCCCTGAGAGCTATAGTCCTTATCTGGTCTTCTTTCCCCCAGCAGACGGCAGCTGTATGAATGTCTCCTCCAATCGTCTGTGCTGAAAACGCTCTTATCTTCGCCGCGCCGCATACCTTCTTCCTGCACTCACAAAATTGAGCCACAACTCATTTGACTCATGTTCCAATCCCAAAATGTGATATGTGATACATCTATTTGGAAGAATGGGCACTTTATGTTTTTCTTATTAACGCTCGTGATGGCAGAGACCTACATTTTGTATGTACTGTAAAGGTCAAAGTACGTCAAATTACATGGGGATGTTCCCATAGGACATTTTCTCTCATTATTACATTCGTAAAAACTAATAATTTAAACGACATCTTTACCTCTTATTTAATCAATGACACCATATAGTTGTGCTATTAGACTGTTGTAAGAGCTCAAACTACAACAGCAGAGATCAATAGCATGAGGAAGATTCATGCTTTGAAGTATTGCAGTGGCTTAATTTTGTTACAGTTGAGCACTGACTTATATCCTATGCATGCCTCCTGCGAGGGTTATTAACAAAGGGAGGGTTTATCACCATGCACTCCTGCAAATAAAACAAGGGGAGAAATGTATTTGTGCTTGTAGCAGTGTAACACACAACATCACTGTAATTGAGTGTATACAGGCAGAGCAGGAACACATTGCGTGGCCACATTGAAACACAAGTACTGCAGATGTGTGCACACATACTGTACATGCAGCTCAACTAAAAATGATGATATGAACTCAAACTGCAAGACGCAGCTAACTGTTCATTTATTTTTCTGTCATTCGGGGCAAGTATTCCTTTTCGTTTGGTATTTGTTTTAGCTCAAAAGAAAATTGCTAGAAGGGCAAGTTTGGTTTTATAACACATTTCTTCACAAGACAATTCAAAGTGCTTTACAAAAAGCATAAAGATATAGTGCAAAAATATCATAAAATTACATTTAATTGAAATAAAACAGTAATTAAAAGCTAAGAGAATACAAATAAAACAAGCTTAAATTGAATAAATTACATATGTTATGAAGGTAGATATGGTGCAAAATGCGAGAGCTTGTAAAACCTGATGTGAGCACTTGCAGAAAAAAAATCGGAGCTTGTGTGCATATATTTACACTTGTATAACATATCCACGTATCTGTGAACCAAATTTGAAGTCACAGAAGAAAAAAGAAGTGTTGTAGCGTAGTGATGAAATGTTCACTATTTTTAAAATATATTTTCCATTGCAACTGCAACTTGGTTATTACAGCCTCTCAAATCAGTCACTACGACTTCACAAATCTGTTCTGTGGCAGTATAAATAGACGAATCTGCGGCCTTGACTACACTTCTTGCGATGAATGTGTCGCAAAAGTAATTTTCACCTGTAGATGTGGGGGGAGGGAGGGTGGTTGGAGCGAAGGGGCGGAGCTATCAGAAGGATGAGGCGCAAGCTCGAGTCAGTCAAACACACAAGTCACAGCCATAGTCTATTGCCCCTTTCACACCAACGCAGCTCCCGTTCTAGCTCCGTGCTTCACTAACAACAAACACAATGGGGGACTGCGTCGGGTCGATGATCGTGTTACTTTTAATCATACGAAGCCAGATTAAATGAAATAACTACTTCTCCAACCTTATACTTTTCTCCAGAGTGCCGTGATTCATTTTTTATTAATGTGTTTCAGCGGCATTTACAGACCGCTGCAGTGCTGCTCGTCCACTGGA
>NW_011336631.1:17689-22067 GCF_000735185.1 Notothenia coriiceps | reverse complement strand
AATTGTTATTCTTTTTCCCCGCATATTTAGCATATTTCGCAACTTTCCGCATATTTTGGAACTTCCCGCAATTTCACAACATAAAATCACATAAAAACCCTGCATGTTTAATCGCATAATCAAGGAATTTAGCCTGCATAATCAAGGATTTTTGCCCGCGTTTTTCTGGAGGGTCTAATAAGTATTCACACCATTTGCTATGACACTGAACATTGAGCTCAAGTGCATCCCCTTTCCACTGATCATCCTTCAGATGTTTCTATAACTTAACTGGAGTCCACCTGTAGTAAATTCAATAGATTGGACATGACTTGGAAAAGAACACACCTGTCTATATGAGGTCCCACAGTTGACAGTGCACATCAGAGCACAAACCAAGTCATGATGTCCAGGGAATTTTCTGTAGACCTCAGAGACAGGATTGTATCAAGGCACAGATCTGGGGAAGGGTACATAACGTCCCAACGAGCACATTGGTCTCCATCATTTGCAAATGGAAGATGTTTGAAACCACCAGGGCTCTTCCTAGAGCTGGCCGCCCAAACCAAACTGAACATCGGGGGAGGAGGGCCTTAGTCAGAGAGGTGACCAAGAACCCTATGGTCACTCTGACAGAGCTCCAGTGTTCCTCTGTGGAGATGGGAGAACCTTCTAGAAGGACAACCATCTATGCAGCACTCCGCCAATCAGGCCTTTATGGTAGAGGGGCCAGAAGGAAGCCACTCCTCAGCAAAAGGCACATGAAAGCCCCCATGGAGCACCTAGAGGACTCTCAGACCATGAGAAACCAAATTGTCTGTTCTGATGAAACCAAATTTGGCCTGAAGGCCAAGCATCATGTCTGGAGGAAACTAGGCACCGCTCATCACCTGGCCAACAACATCCCTACAGTGAAGCATGGTGGTGGCAGCTTCATGCTGTGGGGAGGTTATTCAGCAGCAGGAACTGGGAGACTAGTCAGGATAAAGGGAAAGATGAACGCAGCAATGTACAGGGAGATCCTTGATGAAAACCTGCTCTGGACCTCAGACCGGGGTGAAGGTTCACCTTTCAACAGGACAACGACCCTAAGCACACAGCCACGATAACAAAGGAGTGGCTTCAGGACAAGTCTGTGAATGTCCTTGAGTGGCCCAGCCAGAGCCCAGACTTGACCCCGATTGAACATCTCTGGAGAGATCTGAAAATGGCTGTGCACCGACGCTCCCCATCCAATCTGATGGAGCTTGAGATCTGCAGAGAAGATGGGAGAAACTGCCCAAAGATAGGTGTGCCAAGCGTGTAGCATCATACTCAAGAAGACTTGAGGCTGTAATTGCTGCCAAAGGTGCTTCAACAAAGTATTGAGTAAAGGGTGTGAATACTTATGGACATGTGATATTTGAGTGTTTTATTTTTAATTCATTTGCAACAATTATTTTAAAACTGTTTTCACTTTGTCATTATGGGGTATTGTGTGTAGAATGTAGAGAAAACAAATGAATTGAATCCATTAGGAAATAAGGCTGTAGGCTGAAAAAAGTGAAGGGGTATGAATACTTTCCGAATGCACTTTACATGAAACTCATTTGTCAGGTTTATAGCTGCACCCACCTAAGCGGAGGCGGGAGCTGAGAACTTCACCGTCACACCTCCAGCTGCATGTTCCTCCCCCACAGGTTCTCCCTACATGGCCCACCAGGATGGTCCCCCAGCGGCCCCCTGCCACCTCTTCATACATTTATCTCAGCTTATCTCAGGCTGCGTCTCTGAGTCACAATGCAGTCACATCCCACACTGTGTGGGGAGACAAGGGCTTCTGATGTATGAGAGAGTGTTATAAAGCGTGGGCAGAGTAAACCTCATTGCTCAGAGATCATAGTGTGTGTGTGTGTGTGTGTGTGTGTGTGTGTGTGTGTGTGTGTGTGTGTGTGTGTGTGTGTGTGTGTGTGTGTGTGTGTGTGTGTGTGTGTCCGTGCGTGTGCCTGTGGATCCCGGGCGTACAGGTTAGTGATCCCTGGACGCCTCTGAATATATTTCATACGCGGCAACATGCCGTATGGGTTTTAAATGGAGCTGTTAAATGCGCTCCCGAGTAACTTGAAGAAACGCGGAGGAGAAAAAACAATGACGCATGCATCATCTGAGTGAGTGAAAAAGCTGGAGAGAGTTAAGGACACACCGGAGCACAGCGGAGGCGATTTTCAGTCTTAATAGCCATGAATGTTGAGGGGGCGGGGAATCCACTCAAGTCCGTGGAGGAAACAGACACGGAGGCTCTGGCAGTTCCCATAGGAACACTTTAGCTTGATGCCCGGTGCTGAGAGGTTTCTGGGGGGAAGACAACCTGTAAACAACACCCGGCTGCAGAGAAAGTACTTTTCAGCAGCTCTCAACAGCTTTTTAACCGATGTGAAAATCATGCATATAACTTTCGCAGCCCGCCTGGCAGAGACTTCCAAAGAATTGCAGCTGAGAGGTTTGACAGGCATTTGGACTAGAGTGGCCGCATGCCCGATGCAGTCTGAGCACGGAAGCTTTATCAGCAGTCATCTCCAACCAAGACGGATGTGTGTTGAGAAGGACACAAAGCAGTAAAGAGCCTTATTTCTGCGAGCTGTCAGTCAGAGTGGAGAAAAAGAAAGAAAAGCATCTGATCCCTGTAGTGGAAGACCTTTTCAGCCTTTCCTTATCGTTCCCTCTGAAATGGGGCATTCATCTTCGGAATTGAAATGTCTGCTTGGCTGACCTGCACCTGAAACCAAAGAGCGGCCCATGATATGTATTTATAGACAATGGGTTGAGGCTGAGCGTTTCAGAGATGGGGCCGCTCTGGAAGGTGAGGGGGGGTAATGGTTTGTAATGGCCCCTTGGATGTTGACTGACAAAGACTCATGCTGATTCATCAATCTGTTGGAGAGTGTGGGATTGGTTTGTGAGTGGATCACAATTGAAGCATCCATTTAGTAGCATTTAGTTTCCTATTTTCCCTGCAGGAGTTTGACTAATACATGGGTTTTGATATAGCTCCTTTCTGACAAACACTTCACATGTGCTGGCAGTTTGACGTACGCTTTAAAAGGTGTCTGAGTCACATTCCTGTAAAGATTAGAAATCAACATTCAAGCAGCACATTTAACTCCACATAACTCTGAACTGAACGCCGTCATATTATCACAGAAAATACAGAGGCAGAGGGTCGGTTTGCACGAATAACCACATGCACGGAACCCTTCACAGCGCTGGCCTTGTTCCTGTACCCCGCAGCCTCTGTATTTATAGACATGGAAGACTACTATTACATGAGCACCTGGCTAAGTTGAACACAGTTTGGCTCATTTTATTTGAATAGCTTATTAAAATAAATCTTGCCATTCAAGGTGTACATCAGTAGTTTTCATTGTTTTTCATTTTTGCGACAAACAAACAGTGTGAAATCCGACAGGGCCATCATGGGTCAAATGAAATGCTTATTATCAAGTAGAAAGAAAAAAAACTATATACAAACAGACATACAACACTACTTTACATATGCACACACCGATACATTTGTTTACTCATTTATGCACTGAACTACTTCTTAGTGCATACGTGTACATACATTTAGACACATAAGGCTAATGAAAGTAGGGTAACATTGCAGCATAAGAATATCAGTAGTTTCTTTTTTAAGCAGATCTTTGCAGATGTTAGCATTTTGGATCTGGATGTTGCTAGAGCCTCAGCATCACTGTACTACTTTCATATTTTTGTGTCAAGCTTTACACAAAGCACGTAAAAATATATAAATCATACGTCATTTTAAAGTATGCTGTTATTGTTAGTAGGCTCCAGGATAATGAGACCAGTCCGGTCATCGACAACTTTGTCAGGTGGTGTGAGGAGTCCTATCTACAACTGAACAAATGTAAAACCAATGACATGATAATTAATATTAGAAGACATGAAGTATTGGAGGCACACAGTGGAACTTGTTTTGGAAACACTACCTAATTGATGCCTTTGCTTTCCAATTCACTGCAGTACAACCTCACGTTTTGTGTAACATGTCGAGTCATGTTTTAGTGGAGCCGATACAGTGCATTTCGGTAATGGACATTTATGTTTTAAAGCCCAAGAGCTTCTACAGCCTACTGTTGTGCATTCCTGTCTGAGGAGGGCTTATATGTGTAGAAATGTAGTCGATGTTCCCCCCCGGTTTGAGATAGTCCCTGTGTTTTCATATTATTGGAATATGTCTGACCAGAGAAAGGATTTCAGAGTAGTCGGAGGACATTGTGTGTAACCTGAAAATAAATCTAGACTGAAGGAGCTGTTAACCTGCCCAACATAATTCAGATTTCAATGGAGAGATGTGCCGTCCCATGATGTTCTCAATGCTGCTCAAAAGTCTTTCTCA
>NW_011336631.1:14737-17638 GCF_000735185.1 Notothenia coriiceps | reverse complement strand
AGCTGTTAACCTGCCCAACATAATTCAGATTTCAATGGAGAGATGTGCCGTCCCATGATGTTCTCAATGCTGCTCAAAAGTCTTTCTCACTGAAAATAATGTAAATCGAAAGAAACAGGTTGAGCACTTGCCATCTTTCCCTGTGCTATCTGGAGCATTTCCACTTGTTGTTACACATGGGAAAGAGAAAACATCTCAAATGGGATTTGAATCACTTTTGAACCGAGGACACTCTTTTATGAAAAGTATTTCTATTATTGTCCAGTGTTCCCAATAAAAATAATGTTTAAGTTCAAGAAAAACAAGTCAACCATGGCAAAGGGAGACGACACACGTGATGCCAGTCAGGGAAAAGGAGTTCCAGCCATGCTAAGTTTTCCTGTGCCATAATCAATCTGTGTCTACATTTCACATGTGCTCGCGTTAGTGTTGACCCCCAAATAAAGTGGTTTAGTTCATCTGGTTAAAGTGTGGGTCTGATTGTCGGCATGCTTGCTGCGCCAAACTTCAATGTCACCTCATTCCCACAGCTCTGCAAATTACTCACAACTAGGATGTAGGAAAACAGATAGCAAGGTTAACACCATAACAACATACATTCCCAGGTTATTATAACCCATATCTGTCCTATGACCTGTTAAGCCCGAGAGACCCCGGTACTGGGGCCTCCTGCAACATCTTGCAGGAAACAGTGTCTGAGGGCATGTTCATTTAATAAACTATGAATGTTTTATATCCATGTAACGGGAAGAAACTCATCTAACTGATCATTTTAAAAAAAAAATCAAAAAAAACCCCCACAATGCTAACGCTGAGCCTCTGAATTAGCAACGAGCGAATAATGCTAACAGGTGACTGCACCGAAATTCACTCACAAAACCTTATTATTTATCTTTGCTGCACATCCAACCCATCGTTTCACATCGTGAGGTGACACAGAATCGAGGGGTACCCTTCATTATCACTCAATTATACGAATTCTCTGAGATAATAACAAGAACACACATCAAAACATATGGAGCTAGGTAGCTAGAAACGCTAACATGGCTCACCTGTGTGGTAGTCTGGTCAAAAGTGGTCTTCAATGGCATTAAAACGATAAAAACGCTGCTGAAGTTAATCCATAGGTTAATCCAATGTGTCTGTGTCACTTTGAATGATTTGTAATAATCCATCAGCAATAAACCTGCTTTTCGGTTTCCAGATGTCAGAGCTAGAGACAGCTTCACTCTGGTACAAAACTGTGTGTGCGAAGCCCCCACCTTTTTGTTTTACCATGTGTGTGTGTGTAGGGAGATTCCCCTTCGATTCTATTGGCTCTAACGGTCAGAAAGAGATGTCAATCACCAAAATCGACCAATGGGTTCCAGAGAAACGGTAAAACCCCCATTTCCACCCAAATCACCTCAGAGGTGGAGTTTCTTTTGCTAAACCTCTCTAAAAAGGTCAAATGTCACTTGTTTTGCATCAATCTTGATACAGGGTACTTATTATATGTTGTTACTTTGGATTCCTAAAGCTTTTAGTCTACCTTACCATCATCCAAGGGTAGTTTTCACTGTAAGTAAAAAATAATTGGACGGACACTATAATTTACAGTTTTTTACTATGTTCAATCTGGATTTTCTTTAAAATAAAAAACATCTATATTGATTCTGACTTTTGTACATCCAACTCACAGGTTTATCATTACTTTGAGAAAAAAGATTATTAATTTAACCCTTTTAGAAGGGAAGATATGGTCATTTGTTCTGGGAATGTCTTTTTCGAGCCTGAGACCTGAAAAACAGGCTCAGGGCTAATCTGGTTAAATGCATCAACCTGGTGCATTTTGAGAGCAAAATGAATTTATGGATACATCTCTCAACACCCATATGAAACAGAACTTTAAACAGATTTTCTTTTTCTTTATGGATATTTTACAAATCACTCACCTTTTAAACTGTAGCCTTGTTTTACTTAGTATTTCATAACCACTTTGCCCGTGTTACGGGCGTACCGGTCCCCAACAGCTATCGGAGGACCCCGTACAACGTCGAGGGCTCCCGTCCTCTCGTCTGGAACCACACGCCAGACACAGCTTTTAGAAGTTGGGCGTCGGCGTCTCCGGTCGAGGCTAAGGGACCCGAAAGGAGACCACACTCCCCTCTCCTGCACAGGTAGAACAAGCGGTAATACCGCTGCACCCTTCCTGCGCGAGCATCGTCCACGCAACGACTCTTTTTCCCTGTAGTTTGGACCAGTAATTAGGCCTCTTTTTCCGGCTGCCACATCTAAAATAAGAGTTTCTTTATAGATTGCCAGCAATTATGGAAAAAAAGAAGATGAGGGAGACCCACACTTCACTTTTTATTTTTTGGAACGGAGGCGATTGGCCACCACAGCCATCACTCCAACCGATCGAACTTTTTAGTTTTGGAACGAAAAAAGGCTGGTCTTTTTTGCCGCTCCTGAGGCTAAACTTATGATTGACCAACACATCATAATTGTCGGAAGAAACGTCCTTCATTATATATGCTCATCGGCCGCTCCGGGCAGCTGGCTTCAATCCGAACCTATCAACCAAGGCAGACACCTGACCACAGGCTCGTATCGGCCGATGTTTATAGCTGCTACACCGAGACTCGGCCTTCTCCACAAACTTACTGCGTACGCTCATCGCGTCGATGACAATCCCCCACCTTAAGGACTGCGACTGCAGTTATAGTGGTAGGTTAGTCTAACCGCATTAACTCGTAGAGCTACGGAAGACAAGAGGGCTACTCGTAGGGTATATGTAGTTTGTCAATGCTTATTTTGATGTCGAGTCGGACGTTCATTTCCTGAGACTCAAGCAAATCTATCAATGAAATAGTAAAAAGTACAGGAGGTTGCAAAACAGTGGTAAAATGACTTTTATTT
>NW_011336631.1:8251-14692 GCF_000735185.1 Notothenia coriiceps | reverse complement strand
GCTCTGACTCCCAGTCGTCGTAGTCTCTGGGGGGGGGGGGGGGCTCACTGACCGTCGTCGTAAGTTCCGTGTGGTGGGGGGGCTCCTGACCTCCAGTCGTCGGTAGTCTCCTGGGGGGGGCCTGTAATGGACAACCTGACAAAAAGATAGGCCGTGGTGAAAGTCCTGTTTATTGGGTGAGTGATTGTTGACTCCTGTTGTCGAGATAGGGGTTCGACACCGAGGAGGTGAGGGTAGGGGACGGTTGGAGTCTCGTGTAATGTTGGTTGACACTTGGCCTGGTGTGTGTGTGTGTGTGTGTGTGTGTGTTGGTGTGTGGTGGTGTGTTGTGTGGTGGGTTTGGTGTGGTGTGTGTGTGTGTGTGTTTGTGTGTGTGTTGGTGTGTGGTGGTGTGTGTGTGTGTGTGTGTTGTGTTGGTTGTGGTGTGTTGGTGTGTGTGTGTGAGAATGGGCGTTTTGCACGTTTGGGTGGTCAATAAATATTTATACATACATCTTTAGCCACAAAGACACACTTAATACCGACAGTAACTGTACCGTTCTACCGGATGTCGCAACCGTGACAAGTACGACGATGGAGCGAAAATGCGAGGACGAAAATCAACCTACACAACACAGAGCCAACATAATTGAACTCTCCTCTCTACGGATTCTTACAACAATAAGAAACAAACTACTGTTATTTCTATATAGAAGAAGAAGAAGGTCGTTAGAGTGCACCCAACCTACCTGTTTCTCCCACCTCATCCGAGTCTATAATTACAGGACATTTCTACTAACAAACAAATGAAAGAACGTTGAGAAATCGGAGGAATCCCTGAAAAGCCCTGAACAGTAACCGAACAGTCACAAAGTCAGACAATAAGTTAAACCAGACAGTTGGGTGTGAGATCTGGTCGTGTGTTGAACCTAAACTATTATGATTGTGAGGGTCTATTAGTTTATGTTATGTTTTATTTATTTTATTTAATGGGTCCACCGTTACTTGTGAAGGTTGGATGTCTATACACAGTCCCGCCGTAACTTTGTAACATTTCGATTACGCATTGATTCTATAATATTTCGATCAAGACAATCTAGGGTCCCAGGGTAACAACATTCGGTGTAAATGTATGTATGTAAACTTGTAGTACAATCGTTGAAAGATACAAAAATAGCTGTACGACATCAAGACATGTAAAGGCGAGGTTTGATTCTATTACAAGAAAATACCTCTGTGAAAATTTAATAGGAACTGGGAATAATATCAATTCCAATCTAATCTGGTCTAACGGTATTCGTGGACCCGTGTAAATACGGCGGTCTCCTTTTTCCCAGAGACCACTACAATTTTCCATTTTTTGTGTTATGGAAAACAAAGTGGAAAATGGTAGAACCATGTTCGAAATAATTCCTTGTTAAAATCTCTGAAAGTACATAACCAACAAAACACGATTTCTGCAATTAAACAACAAAGGAAACAAAATTGTAATTTAAATTAACCTATAATTTTATAAAACATATTAAATGGGTCAAATTATTCAATAAACTATATACCTTAATACGAACGTAACACAGGTCTACACACCACATTACACGTCAAGTCTTTCCTTGGGTCCAAAACTCACAAAGACATCCGACTTTTATTCGGAAAGTGACGTCTCATTGGAAGCGACAGGGAGGGACCTAAGTAAGCCCAAATACCCTTGTTTTATCTAACGAAATACTTATGTCATCCCTACTAATTCACGGTAAACCTCGTTCCTGTTGCGAGGGTAGCAATTAACTTTGAAAACCGTTCACCGCTCTCTTATTCCCCCGCCCCAGGTAAATGCTACTCCTAAAGTAAGAAGATCCCTTTTTGACTGGAAGTTTTACTGTCTGAACTTGAAAGAAATAGAGGTGGACGGTTAATTAGGTCTGAGTCCCCCTCCCATTTACCTCCCCTCCCTAGTACAAACTGAAAGAGAGCAGACGTTCCCGCGTAGTGTAATACAAACCCTTAGTACGTCTTCCCCAGAAAAGGGTCTTTTAGTGTTTGTTATTAGGGAATTTTGAAAAAAAAAAAAAAGAGGAGAGACGAGTGGAGAAGTTGGAGAAAACGGAAGTTCCGAATGGAAGTGGACGACACGCAAACGTCCGAAACGTTGAATAAACGTAACGTACCATTAGCGGTTAAAACTCACAAATTCTTCTTGTAAGGACCTACAGTAAGAGGTGGAAGAAACCTGTTCCCCTACCTCACGTAAGAGGACAATGTCAGTGACAAAGACCGTCCGAAACTTTAGTAGGTTATCAACGGGTGAATTGGCGGGGGGGGGGGGGGTTTGGGGGAGTAATTCAGATGTGGGTGCGTGTGGTGTACGTGAAATATATATCCCAACGACGTCTAAATAGCTAAAACACACACACACGACCACCAAATCCTTCCTTTTCCCTACCAATTTACTACTTACCAACTTTCACTGTCGAAAACAAGCTTTCGGGTTCGTCCGTCCGACCCCCCCACCCCTATTTCTGTCTCCTCCTCTCCCGTCTCTTTTCTAGTCCCTTTTTTGTACTTTACGTCCGTCTTTGCGCCCGCTTAATCAGGTGTGGTTTCCGACTACCCTGACTACTACCTTCGCTTATTCCGCTCACGACTGTAGGGTCTCGTCTTCGTCAGTGACCGTACCTCTCTAATTCTGTCCCGCCCTTTCCTGTCCTCCCCGCCGTCTCCCTCTTCCTCTACTTCCCCTCTGTCCTTGTCTTTCTCCCTTCTGGTAACGGACTTTCTTTCCCCTTTAAACCTTTTCTCCTCTTTTTTCCCACAATCCAGATAAGCAATTGTCTCCGTGTTAGAATCTAGTGTCGCCTGAAATGTAAATAAACAACAATCGAGAAAAGAAATGTCGTCACCTTATACCGTGATCCGACTTTTTTGGCACGGTGACTAACAGTACGTAAAAACTCCACCTACGTCACTCTTTAGTGGGTCAAATACTAGTCTGTCTAATTACCTGCCAGTAACAAGAACAGGGTCCTACCTGTTTTACTACACCTGACAACCCCCTGACCCACGGCTCATAACCGAGAACCCAAATAACTGAATGTCATTCCACAGAACTCGTTACCGTACACTTGGGGTGTGAAGTCAGGTACCGTGGTAGTTCATATTGACGAGGTGAAGAACTATCGAAATTTATGTGTGACTCTTTTGCCTTTGAATTTACAGTTGTCTAAGGTGGCTACTGACATATCCCAGTCAACCTTTCGTTATTGTAATTTAAATTCTTTTTAGTGAAAGTTGAATTATAACGAAAATTGACCCTGGATTATGTCCAGTGAACCTTTGGCAAATGTATTTGTCGTAAGACATCGCTCAGTCAAACGCAAAGTACACACTAATGGGGGGGGGGCGGGGGGTGGTTTTCCACTAAACTAAAGTTTATGAGGCTAACACAAAAAATGTCCAGATCTATCCGGGCAGACGTCGAAAGATCCACTGAAGTCGGTACTTTACTTTTTTTCTTAGTTAGCTAGCCAGTAGGCATCTCGTCAGGAGATCCTCGTCCGCAGGTTCTCCACCCCTCTCCACTCCGGCAGCTGGAGTCTCTTGTACTTAGTGTCGGCGCGGGGGGAGGGTTAATAATCGATATAATAATAACAACAACAACGATCATACGTCTCCATAAGTTCACGCAAAGTTTCTCCAGGTCATTCTCTTTTACAGTATTTTACACAAAATACGATGGAAAGAGAAACAAAACTAACCGATTCGCAGTAGAGGAATTTTTTATTTGTTTACGAAAAAATTTTTAGGAGAATAGACACTCTGATGCTGCTGACCTCAGTCCTCAGTCGGTGGTGTAGATGCTGCTGAGGTCTGGGAGCTCAGTCTTGACGGTGCGTCGATCTTCCTCTGGACGGCTGTACTGCTGGCGCACCTCACAGTGATGCAGCTGGTCAGGAAGCTCTCCATGATGGAACATTAGAGGGTTGCCAGCATTTGTCGTAGCCTGGCCTTGTTCAGTTCCCTGAGGACGAAGAGTCGTTTTTCACCAGGTGTTGGAGGTCCATGTCAGATGTTTGGACATGTTGAGGTCCTCCACGCTCTCCACTGCTTCTCTGTGTATGTGGAGGGGGAGGTGGACTTCCTTTCTTGTTCTCCTGAAGTCAGTGATGAGCTCCTTGGCTTTAGAGGTGTTAAGGACCAGGTTGTTGTCCTTAGACCACTCAGCCAGATGTTCCACCTCAAGCCTGTAGGCCGTCTCCTCATTGTCTGTAATAAGCCTCACTACTGTGGTGTCATCTGCAAATGTAATTATGGAGTTACCAATGAAAACTGTGTGCAATGTGAAAAATAATTACAACATTAGAAATAATCAACAATGGCTAACTAAGGATTTTGGCTCTTAAATACTTTCCAACGCTACCCTGTGTGTGACACACATCTAGCTCCAAACAAAAAGTGTTCTCAGTCATTTCTTTAGACATCTTGCCCTAATAGTTATAGACCAACATTTCCTTATTTAATCTTCATTCTTAAATGTGTGTTGGTCATTATTTTTAATTTAACGTTACTTCAACAAGAAATGAATCGTGCTTAGGTCAGGAACTACTTTCAGCAGCAGATTAATCACCATCTGGACCTCTAGTGAGTATTTGTGGCAGCAGAAGTATGAACTGTATGGATTCACTTTTAAAAACTAACGTTTACATGTTCATGAGGGAAGCGTGATGTATTGTAATCGTTCTTGGATAACAATGGAGCTCTTTGGCACAGAACAAATGGTTTATCAGGCTTTGGATAAACACACAATTTAGAAGGATTTATGAATGGTTTTGTTTTGTCTCTGAACCTAAGGAGGAGCTCAAAGTCCGGTCCCTCTGTCCTTTTATACTTATCTTTTCTCTTAATTTACCTTCAAATTGACAGGATTTAGACATTAGCAATAAAGTGTGCACGTCGCTGAATGACGACTTGTCAGGACAACTCGTTGCCATGGTAATGACATTATGCTCATGGTGACTGGACTGGCACACACCCACAGCTCTCTGTTGTCTTCGGTGTGTGTCACCTACGTTTCATATTGTATAAGTGCACTAAAAATGTTCCCATACATAGAATAATACATCTAATTTATAAGCACTTCTTTGCAGACAGAAAGCAAGATTAAAGCCCCCAGAAGGTACTTCCATTCAACAGCCAATCAAGAGTGACGCCCCGAATCATTTAGCTATCCAAAGAGCCTTACCAGATACAAAAAAAAAGAAAGTTTGTCTGGAAGCACATTGGAGGTCAGTGTAATAAAAAAGCTTTTTCTCTCTGGGGGCATAAATGTGCTCTGGTTGCTTTATGGCAATCTGTCTATATAATAAATAATATATGAAGGTCACGGATATTTAAAGTGTTCTCCATAAAAGAACATTATCTTAGTTTGGAGGAAATGTTACAGAACAACTGTCGATAAAAACGATAAAAACTAAGTTTACAAAATGTAACCTGCACTGAAAGAAACACATCAAACTGCTCACAAACATCACCACAGCTCAGACTTCTGTATCATACAGCGCCAAACACATTACAAGCTTTCAAGCACACAGCACTTTGTTTATTATTGTCAAAGTGCACAAACTGGTGAGGAACTGATAGAAGGATCATTCTATGTTTTCTAACAGTTGTGCTTACACAATGGGACCCTGGGACTCTTAGCAGAACTAGCTTATCAAATCTTAGTTAGCATTAGCTTACAGATGTTCAATGCGCCCCTAACATAAATACTGTAGGTTGGAGTGTTTTATTGCAACCTGGATATTTTATTTTATTTACAACGATCTTCTTTGCTGGCAATGGTCTGATAGCGAACAATAGCAGACCTGGTGAATGTGTAAATTGACCAATCAGAAATTAGGAATGTGTGTGTGTGAGTGTGTGCGTATATCTGACTCTTTTGACTGGATCAAGTGCCCTCCACAGCGCCCTCCCTTATCCCAACCCTCATCCCAAATTAAAAGGACTTGCAGCTAATTAAAAACGTGTGTCTGGATGTTAGCCAACTTCATGTTCTATTCATGCAGATTAATACATATTTGCCGTTGCCTGTGGGGGCTGAAAAGCATCTGTCTCTGCCATTAAACATTCATGAGTTTGCAGGACAAAGGGAAAGAGAGCAATGGAGAGCCGCTCCTCCTCATATCAGCACACATCTTAATGGAGCGCATTAAATCGGAACGGCCAAATAGGGAATTTCACAATGACAATGGTATTCATCACACCTCTGTTTTAAATCTCCCCTCAGATCAGTCTGTGTGGCCGGAATTCTACTAACATGTATTCCACTCATATACTTCACTTCCAGTTTGGCATACAATAAACATACACAATGTCACACCATTAAACATCAATGATGTTTAATGATGTGACAATAGAGTGGGCGGTTAGTGGAGAAATAGAATAAGTCAAAATGTAACCCAACATATA
>NW_011336631.1:6382-8167 GCF_000735185.1 Notothenia coriiceps | reverse complement strand
AAATATTAGGTCATCATATTGATTTTTATTAATTGTGCATGCAATTGGTAAGTTAGTTTGAATGAAGGAAAATAACTCTGCACTTCTGTATAATGTATTAACATCAGGTTTCATCCCTGTAGTAAACACATGCAGGCCTAGATACTAGAGAAAAAAACCTCATTATAAATCTGTGGCGTGACACAAGAGGGTCAGAAGATGATACATGAATAATTAAAAACATACATTCTTATATGCACACATGTGAGTCTGACACTTGAGCAGCTCCTGTGTTTTCTCTTCTTTTTCTGAAAACCTTAAAATATGACTTGCAATTACGCTATGAGGGTAACAATATGTCTTATAATTAGTTTATAATCAGTGATTATCTATCTATCTATTATTGACATTTTCAGGAGAAGAGAACACTAATGACTTTTTAGACTGCAAGGTGTTTCCATCCATTATATTTTCTAATCATTGGAATGAGTACAAAACTACAATATGTACTGCTAAAATGTATTGGACTGGAAGTATAAAGTAGCATAATATGAAAAAAACTTAAATGAAGTACATTTACCTAAATACAAAACTTAGGTCACATATTATGCAAAATGCACTTTTTAATGTCTTTTATACATAAATATGTGTCCCAGTGTGTAAG
Organism: Notothenia coriiceps; assembly: GCF_000735185.1. Classification (NCBI taxonomy): domain Eukaryota; kingdom Metazoa; phylum Chordata; class Actinopteri; order Perciformes; family Nototheniidae; genus Notothenia; species Notothenia coriiceps. Next base: position 7,524 of record NW_011336631.1, on the reverse strand, counting down.
GAGACTCAAAGTGTCAAAAAACAAAACCCTCTCTCTTTTCCTCCTTAACCAAATCTTTAAAAACGGGGGAACAACGGAGCTGATCCAGATTTGCTGCGTCATGACGACATTACTAAAATATGGGCTGGCTTTACACCCACGGACCTATCAGAAACGTCGCTATCAGAATCAAAGCACGACGTGTTTTGGAAGTATTATTGTCTGTGTTTAGCAAGCATCGCTAACACTCAGAGCTAACCTGTACTGGAGGGAGTAGCTATGTGTAAGCAGGATACAAAAAAAGGAACTCACCTTGTAGTAAACCCGCAAGAAAAAAAGCATTTGAGCTCCATACTGTTTCAGAAATAATCCTGTGGTTTGGAACATGATATGGCGTTTAATCACGGCAGCATTTAGCTGAATCTGCCAGTCGAAAATTATCTTCCCTGTGCAACTCACAGCTTACCTGCATGCTCAAAAGGGGGCGGGGCCAACAGCTACTGACCCAGAATCAGCACTTCCCTAACAGGGCTGAAATAGAGGGATATGAGGGATGTCTAAAAAGCATGATCTGTTTGGTATTTTGAGCAAAACCATCATAGACAGGTTTTTTATATATTTTCATATGTCTAAGATCCATAATATATGCCTAAAAATAGCATGATAGGAGATCTTAAGTTACTTTCCACCACTGCTCAGGGGGAATTGATGTCTACCATTTGGAGGGTCAATGGTCCGATCATCATCCCTAGAAACGTGTTGGAAATGCAAGATACGCCAAAATTGCTCCTGCAGTAGACATGTAACAACATTTTAACCGATTTGATGCAGAAAGTGCACTCTCTGGTCACCCTTGAATGCAGTGCTGCTGTGTGTGTTTCAGGTGGGTGGAGTGTGTGGGGGCAGTGGAGACGGTGCAGCAGCGAGTGCGGAGGCGGGATTCAAACCCGGGCCCGGGCCTGTCAGTCAACAGCAGAGGAGTCGTACCTGTGTGAGGGGGTGCTGGAAGAGGGCCGTCCCTGCAACGCTCAGCCCTGCAGCGGTGAGACCCCCATCCTGTGTGTGTGTGTGTGTGTGTGTGTGTGTGTGTGTGTGTGTGTGTGTGTGTGTGTGTGTGTGTGTGTGTGTGTGTGTGTGTGTGTGTGTGTGTGTGTGTGTGTGAG
>NW_011336631.1:0-6159 GCF_000735185.1 Notothenia coriiceps | reverse complement strand
CTCCTCCTCTGTCCTATTCCTTCCCTTTCCTTTTTTCCTTCGTTCCGTCCCTTCTCGTTAAGTAGGTTAAGTTAGTACTAATTGTTTCCGTTCCTTCTACCTAGGACTTCTAATCACGACCTAGGACAGACCTACTTGGTTTAATTTAGTCTATTAGTACGATAAGTACACACTACCTCGTCGTGTGTGTGTGTGTGTGTGTGTGTGTGTGTGTGTGTGTGTGTGTGTGTGTGTGTGTGTGTGTGTGTGTGTGAGGTGTGTGTGTGTTCATGTTTCTACACATCCTTGTCTGCAAGATGTATTTCCTCTATGTGGTTAATTATGAGCACCAGGTGTGTACAAATTGTGTGTTTACAGCTTTCTTTTAATATTGTTTTTTTACATCCTGTTCATCCCCTTGTGTACCCATCCTCTATAAGTCAGCGTGTTGACTTAAGGAGTGCATGTTGGAAAGGGGACTTTGATCGATGGAAATAATTAGGGCATGGTCGACTGTTTTAAAGACCATGCATGCGTAGTGAACATCATTACACTCACAAATGAATGAAAGGACACAGGAAATCAAACATGTGAGCACAATTATGTAAAAGCTATTCACCAGGAAGCATTAGAGCTTTTACTCAATTGTTCTCCTGCTTCCTTCATTTTTACAGGACTAGCATTTAGTTTTTGTCTGACAAATAGCTCCAACAGCATTATCGTAGATGTGTTATGTATTTTTTTTTATAGTTAGTCATGCCATCAGAGGCATTCAAGACTCACATGAACATAATTATACAACAGCTGAAAACATAAAGCACTGCACACATTTACAGCACACTGACACCGACAGCACAAAAAAAAGTCCCAAGTTTGGCTGATGCTGTTCTGGGTGACCATCACGTCACGGTTGTGTCCCAAATATAAGACGTTAATGACGGACCACTGGTTGCTAACCCCCGCCCCCCCCTCCTCCCCCGGCCTTGCCTCACCCTCTTTAGGCAAAGGCCTCCATCTCTCTCGCAGCCAATCGCTTCGCTCGGTGGACAGCCGCAAGCGTGATGACGTAGACAAGCCCCGCGGCGGACAGCAGAGCCCTCAGACAGGTAAGACAACGGGACGCAGAGGGAACCCATGCATCAGTCACTGTGGCAGCTTGGGTGACCAGCACATCTGTACACTTTACACACCATGACCACAAACAACACACTTTTAATCTACACATCTATCAAAATCTCCCAAAGCAGTGCCTCGTCCGCAGTGGACTAATTCCAACATGGACCCTGATTGAACATAGTGAAATGGTATTTTATGTGGGTCATAACAGGACACTGTGCCCTGTCTGTAAAACACTACACCGAGTCTCTGTTAAAGTGATACTCCACCCAAAAACAGGAAAAGCGAGCACTCAATAGTAGGCTGAAGGAACCGATTAGGGGGCATTAGAAACCCCCTCAAAATGAGATACAAGTCTCCTGTCTGGTGTATTTGGAGCTAGTTGTTTAGCCTAGCTTAGCATGATGGCATGGCAGCTTCACTGTGATGTCAAAATAAATAGTTACACACATTACTCCCCTAAACCTTAATACATTACATTATTACATTACATTACATGACACTTGTTAGACGCTTTTATCCAAAGCGATTTACATACTCAATACTGTGGGCAATCCCCACAGGAGCAATTTGGGGTGAAGTGTCTTGCCCAGGGACACAACGTACATACATAAGTGAACTTTATGGGTAAAAGATGTTGCTTTTTTTACTTTGAAAAAGCAATCTAAGCTGTGTGCCTCTTTATGCTTATCGAGCTAGTTCATTAGCCTCTTGGCTTTATCTCCGAACTTAATGAACAGACGAGAGACTGGTATCAATCTTTTAAAAATGTGAAACATTACTAAGCGGATAGTTAACATGGATAAATATCTATCAAAGAAGATGGATGAAGAAAGTGGACCATGATGCAGGGTTGGCTGCAATGGATTTTTTGATCTCCACCAACCACAAAAGTCACTGTTGGATACCACCGTTACTGATATTAATCCAAGCAGAATTCACGTAAAGACCTTTCAAGCCTAAAGGGTTTGCAGTTTTGACACACAGAGCATTTGTGTGAAGTATCACTTTACCTAGCTAATCGATTCACCTCTTCCTGTTTAGTTCTTTTCTCCCTGCTTCCCAAGCTTTAACTGCCAAATTCTTCCCTATTGGTGAATGTACCTATTACATTGGCAGTCATGGCCATTGAAAAGATGACTGACATATCCTAAGCCAGTGGCATTAACTTCCAGTGGAAGTTAATGCAGAGGATATGAAATCAGAGCCCCACAGTTGAAGAAGAACAAGCAGAACAAAAGCTGGGGTACATTTCAGGGGTCGCCTCCTTTTGAAGGATGTCGTTTACGAATTTAGACAGAACATTAGATGGTTTGGACCTGCAGCTCAGTTCCTATGGAGCAGGTCTACAAAGGATGTAAGCCCTCTGGCAAGTTCCTATCATTGTCTTTGAAAGTATGCGATGAGCAATCAAGGCAAAAACAAGCTGCATGTAGAGGAACCATTGGACTGGGTGAGCCTCATCCTCCTGTCGCCTCAGAAGGAGGCAACCCTTAAAATGTGCCTCAGCTGGAATCTACCCTCACACCACAACCCTTCCTGTTTTGGCCACAGAGGCCGCATCCCGCATGATAATTAGTTATGGCCCTTTCCTTTTCCTTTTCCTCTTTCTTCTCCTTTTATCCTCCTATCCTTTACCCACCCCCCCTCCTCAGTAGACACAGCTTCAGGTGAGGAGTGGTCAGCGTGGAGTGTGTGTTCTGCCACTTGTGGGGAGGGCTGGCAGAGTCGCACTCGTCTCTGTGTGTACGGCTCCTACAGCACCCAGTGCAGTGGGAAACTGCGCGAGCAGAGAGCCTGCAACAACTCTGCTGTTTGTCCAGGTAAGCCCCCCCCCCCACAAACCCTTTCCTCCACTTCCACCTCCCTGTGCTCGCCAAGCCCTCTCCTGGACCCTGCCTCACCCATAAAAGACCCTTCTGACTCACCAGGCACTTAACAGATCTGTCGCCCCTGGGTGTATTTGTCCCCTCACTTTGCCTGCAGTTAGGAAGGACCCCCACTATTATCGCATATATTCCACAGTGCTCTCAGGCTCTCGTACATGCAGACAGGCAGGGAGACCCCTCAACTTAGAAAGCAATATCATCCCAATCACTGGCTAAACAGCAGTCATGTATCTGAGTCAGGTTGACGGTTGAGTTCTCTTGTTGTGGTGTGTTGAGGGGGTCTGTATGTGTGCCTGTCTATAAATCATACCCTAGCTGCTCTGATTGCAGTGCACGGCGCTTGGGACGAGTGGTCGCCGTGGAGTTTGTGTTCATCGACCTGTGGCCGAGGTTACAGGTCGCGAACACGAACCTGCGCCCCCCCACAGTTTGGGGGCGATGCCTGTGATGGCCCAGAGAAACAGACCAAGTTCTGCAACATAGCTGTCTGTCCAGGTGAGGAGCACATTCAAGCATCATCTATTTCAAATCGTGCATCATTGGAATGAAATGTAACCTTACCGCATGCAACCTTTCACAAAGCTACTTGTACCTTTTTGTTAATAAAATTGATTACATTCTGTCCCCCCTATAATGGCAGGATTATTACCTTTCTTTCAAGTGTGCCTATTTGGAAAAGTGATCAACACGTTTGCCTATTAAAGCTGCCCGTCACTGCAGCATGTAACCATATTAAAACAGTACAGTATGTAATGTGAACCAGGTCATGAATATCTGTAGATCAGAGCTGCCAAACATAGACCCTGCAGGATGAACTTACAAAGTGTAAAGCTTTAAAGAGAGGACATGGAATGCAACTTTCACAACTTTGATGTATTTTGTATTTATACATTTACAAGGCAGGGGATTAACTTGACCTTCTGCCTTAATAGTTCCCACTTTAGTTTGTATGGTGCTGCGTAAATTCAGGTGGACCAGATGACTACACAGATGTGGAAATGAATGTTAAATGTAGTTGTTTTGATCATTAAGTAAAATACTATTATGGTTCAGTTCAAGATTCGGAGACTAAATGTCTTGAAATGACACTTATTGTTCTTAAGAAATGTCTGGTTGTTCATAATGTTTTACAAAAAGATTACATGTAGACATTTTCAGGATGTACTTGTATGCACTAAAACAAAGGGAACAATTTAAAGTTGTCATTAAAGGGTTATTATGCTTTGATTTTACTGGTCAACTCCCCTGCCTTTCATATAACAAAAACACAAAGAATAAAAGAAAATATGGAATGTCTAAGTACACATTGTTTACAGTGAACCCTATGTGGAGATGGAAAACTGCAACTCTATTTATTACATTTTTGGGTTTTTTATATAATCAATAATGCGCCAAATGCATGTATTTTCCGTGTTCTCTTCCCTGCGACCCTGCTACTGACCTGGTGCCCGCTCCCAGTGGATGGAGTGTGGAACGAGTGGTCCAACTGGAGCTCGTGCTCCGCCTCCTGCTCCAACGGGACCACTCAGAGGACCCGGGAGTGTAACGGCCCCTCGTACGGGGGCTCCGAGTGCAGAGGGGAGTGGCTGGAGACCGTTGACTGCTTCCTTGGGGAGTGCCCGGGTATGAAAGAGACAAAGCCAGAGCTAAATATTTACTGTGCTCCAATAATGTGTTCCTTGCTCTTTCACTACTAGCTATTGTATATAATAACATATTTAATCAAACATGCATTTACTTAGAATGTACTTCATTGTTACACACAGAAGGTACTTTCTGTTTCTATTGTGTTCTATTGCTTTTCAGTTCGATATTGAATAATTTGTTCTGGTCAAACTCTTTTGAACACATACTGGCTCCTCGGGTTAGTCTTAGCAGTGCTTCATGGTTTCACGTGGCTTTAAAGGACCATGCAGTGTTTGTGCATGTGTTATCCAGTGTGGTCGGAACATTGTAAGAAGATGCCACGTGAGAAGTCGTTCAAAAAAGAAAAAGTCTGACATTTCTTTATTTACATAAAAAGAGGGGGAATCAGACATACAATAAACCAAATTCACTGATTCAGCTACCAGAGGGCTTGCATTGCCTAGACCAGGGGTCACCAACCTTTTTTAGGATGAGAGCTATTTTCAAAAAATAAAACAAGTCGAGGGCTACTTTTATTCCTCTTTTTTTTGCTTTTTGCAGTGTATATATTTAGCACATTTTAACATTAGTATATGCTGACCTTTAACCTTTGTGTGCTGTTCGGGTCTTTCAGTGTTGACTAAAAGAATATGTATTCAATTTAATTAATTTAACCTGCTTTATTTGGGGGTGGACCTCACCTCCTCTAGGGGGGTGCGGGGGCATGCATGGAAGTTTTTAAAGTTGACCTATCATGCTATATTTGAATAATATAGTGTAGGACCATTCTGTCATATAGTACACATTGGAATGATTTCTTACTTTACCTATATTAAATAGATAAAGGTGTGCTCTCCATAGCTCTCTCTCTCTCCGTCTGTCTGTCTCTCTCTCTCGCTCGCTCACAGAGGCTGTGTGCTCCTCCTTGGCGACGACGGCTTGCGTTAAAAAAAAATAATACACATATTTGTAAAGTGGGGGGACACAAACGGGATTTCGAAAAGTGCGGGGGACATGTCCCCCCTGTCCCCAGTGGAAATTACGCCATGCGTGTGTGTGCGTCAAGTGCAATAAATATATATGCAAGTTGCAACACACAGAGTAAAGCTCTGCCCCTCATGTGTTGTATAGACTGGCACGACTAGGCTGTTCAATGGGGCTGATGTGTTGTGTAGATTCTGCCAGAAGGAAAATCAGCAGGGAGGTGCCACATTGCTTTTCTTCCCGACTGCAACGCTGGTCCCGCAAATCAAGCAAGAACGTGATTGGTCGATATTCATTGTGGGGGTGGGGGGAGGAGGGGTTTTAGATATAGAGTTGTAGTAAGTAGATAGAGTTCGCTATGATTTAGGTTTATTTTATGCATAGGGTAGATTCTTTTAATTACATTTCCTTTTTTGGTTTGTGTATTTTATACATTTTGGATTTGCTTGGGGAGCTATATTTAGAACATGCCCCTGCGGGCGACTCACGTTGCCCCTGCGGGCACCGTGTTGGCTACCCCTGCATTGGAGACTTATATAATAGGGGATATTTGCCCATAAATAAA
>NW_011336630.1:0-1854 GCF_000735185.1 Notothenia coriiceps | reverse complement strand
AATGATTTTTGGTCGAGCCAAAGTGCTGTACAGATAATACAACTAGCCTACAGTAAAGACACTTTACAGCAAATACAACATCACAGTTTGTGCAGAATATCAGTATGAGAAAACGACACCCTCTGTCCTTAGACCCTCTGTTAAAAGTACCAGCATTATGAAAAAGCAAATTAGTTAAAAGTGATAAAAGTATTGAAGTAGCAGCCATTGATAACATTGTAAAAGTAAAGTAGTAAACTAATGATAATGAGAATCATGATAAAAAAATAATCCCTTTCATATTTTGAATCAATGTCGGTCAAAATAATTGCACTAAAGTATTGTTTTGAAATTGTGTAGCCCTAGATTTCATCTTCACGACTTGACTTTTTTTCAAAACGGGAATATGAGTAGTGTGGATATTTTGTTCCTTCCCTTGGAGAAAAATGTCGAAGCGTCATTCCCGTTTTCTCCGTCAGCATAATATAATAACAAAATGTATGACATGATGTATGTAATGTAAAACGATATAAATGTGTGTTTCTGTGATTTTGTCTCAGATGAGGGATGTGGTCGGGGCCGCCACGGCCGGAGAGAACTACTACCGAGCGACTATGGACAGCACGATGAAGTACATGAACTCTTACAAAATCCCCGCACCCGTCCAGAACCGCATCCGCACCTGGTACGATTACACCTGGAAGAGCCAGGGCATGCTGGGTAAGATACTTCATTAAAAATGTACATGAGTAACAGCACAGCACAAGTATAAATGCAAAATATACTTAAAATATCAATATCAAAGTTATGGAAAATGGTGCTTTCGGACTGTTAAATGTTACATATTTTCAGTTTGAATTATTAATACTGAAGCATTTACATGTACACATTATTTGAATGTTGTAACTGGTTGCAATGGAGCTAATTTTAATTATTTTATGTTGGGTTTTTTGAGTAACTATATGAGTTTACTACCTAAATAATCAACAACGTCTAAAAACATTGAAGAATAAAAGTTTAATATGTAAAAAAAGTATGCACCGTACCTCAAACTGTAGTAAAGTACTGCAGAAAGGAGCTTCAGGGTACTATTCAAGTACAGTGCCTCATCATTATATTACTGCTATTTATGATTATTTACAGTTTTATTTAAAGAAACTGAGATATACAGAAGTGAATGTGTCCCTAAACGTCTCGTGGTGCGTTCAGGGACACTGAGAGTGTTTGGGTGTGTTCCCTGCAGATGAGCAGGAGCTCCTGGTGCAGCTTCCTGTAAAGATGAGGCTGGACATCGCTGTGGACGTCAACTACGCCATCATCAGTAAAGTGGCCCTGTTCCAGGTCAGCAAACTTTAATAACATCAAAATAATACATTCAATATTTAAAATGCTTTGTGACACCACGAAAGAATTTCAGTTTCTGTGTGATGTGAACAAATTATTATAAATAAATTCAATTTTATTTGTCCATATTTATTTATTTCATTTGACTTTTTAGAATTCAGCATAATTATTCCCAATTTATTTCAGGGGATCCTTTTATATTTCTATATTTCAGTATTTATTTATTTAAGTATAATTTGTATCTATTCTCTCTGCCTTTAAGGGCTGTGACAGACAGATGATGTTCGACTTGCTGACGAGACTCAAATCTGTCGTCTACCTGCCCGGAGACTTCGTCTGTGTGAAGGTAACGTGTGTGTGTGTGTGTGTGTGTGTGTGTGTGTGTGTGTGTGTGTGTGTGTGTGTGTGTGTGTGTGTGTGTGTGTGTGTGTGTGTGTGTGTGTGTGTGTGTGTGTGTGTGTGTGTGTGTGTGTGTGTGTGTGTGTGTGTTTGTGAGAGAGTGTGTGTGTGTGTTAACCTGTGTGTGTTGTG
>NW_011336629.1:0-1689 GCF_000735185.1 Notothenia coriiceps | reverse complement strand
ATTAAAACTGAAATAGACTTGTATTACTGTTTACATGCAGGTCTTTGCAGTGCCTCTGAGTCAATTTTCCCCTATCTGCCAGTTGATGATTAACCAGTGTGGTTCATTTATTTAATTTCCCTATTTGTACCATAGGTAGTGAAAGTTCGACCAAATGACAAGGATGCGAAAATGAAGTATCAGGAATGTAACAAGATTGTAAAACAGAAGGCTTTTGAGAGAGCCATTGCCAGCGATGAGATAAAAAAATCTGTTGTGGACTCTCTGGACATCGAAAGCATGAGTGAGTTCTACAAATGTTTAATAGTATTCATCTGTAATAGAAATGTGCCTCAATCAATTTGGTGCGGTTAACAAAAGAAAATTAAGATTGTGTAAAACATTTGATTCTTTACTGCACATCTATATACTTTCCTCTGACATGAAGACAATCTTATATTGCAGCCATTGAGGATGACTATGACGGCCCCAAACTTGAGGATGGGAAGGTCACAGAGACGTTCATGAAGGACATGATGGATTGGTTCAAAGACCAGAAGAAGCTGCACAGAAAGTGTGCTTATCAGGTAAACATGTTCGCTTATATGAAACATACTAACTGATGTCAACTTGTTCTTGTAATTATTAAACCTTTTCATACTTTTTCAGATTTTGGTGCAAGTTAAAGATCTTCTATCAAAACTACCAAGTCTTGTCGAAATCACGTTAAAAGAGGTGAGGACTCTGCAGATAACCATAAGGGAAGGAACTAAAAGTTGCTAATGTGTTATGTACAACAAAGCAACAGTAGACTTCTATTCTTGATCAGCCCATAATAGGACTTGGTTGTTAGTGTCACAAAGTTCAAAATGTTATGTTTCTTTGCCACAGACAGAGAAGATAACAATTTGTGGAGACACCCATGGACAATACTACGATCTTCTCAACATCTTCAAGTTGAACGGCTTACCCTCAGAGACCAACCCCTATGTATCCTTTTTTCATCTACATTTGTGCTTGCAGTCCTCCTCCTCCTCGTTTGTAATATTCTGTGTTTAAAATAACTACAGGTAGAATCCTCAATACTTGTGTGTTGTAATGCTTAACCACAGAACTCAGCTGTTCAACGGCGACTTTGTAGATCGTGGCTCTTTCTCCCTCGAGGTCATCCTTACCCTCTTTGGCTTCAAGCTGCTCCACCCCGACAACTTCTTCTTGCTTCGGGGTGAGAGCACTTACATTGTGCATGAGTCTATGGATGCATGTGTAGTAGGGGTGTAACGGTTCACAAACATTTCGGTTCGGTACGTACCTCGGTTTTTAGGTCACGGTTCGGTTTGGTACGTTTTCGGTACAGCAGAAAATATTATCACAAAACATAAAATATATATATATTTTTTTTTATTATTAAACTGTGAATAATGTATTCACTCAAATAAATACAAAATATAATAAAATCTTCATTTAAGGTGCAGCATTTCTATGAACTGAAATAATCTGTATTTTAACTTTACTGTACTAATACTCACAAAACATAAACTATTAGTTTTGGGTTTTTAATTATTATTAAACAGTGAATATTCACTCAAATAAATACAAAATAAAATCAAATAAACATTAAGGTGCAGCATTTCGATGAACTGAAATAATCTGTATTTGACCTTTACTGTACTAGTAGGCCTACTCACAAAACAAACTTTTAGTTTTGGG
>NW_011336628.1:0-1581 GCF_000735185.1 Notothenia coriiceps | reverse complement strand
ATGGCTGCCAAATAAATGACAATAACCTTTAGCTAACGTTAGCCTTTAACAGAACCAAGTTAACCATTAGCATTCATTTACGGAAAGCTAGCCACGCAGTTAACCTAGCTAGCTTGTACTTGCTAACGTTACGTTATTTAGCTATTTTTTGTGGTAGGAATTTACACGCAAGTGATTTCCGTCGCCAAATTCTCAATATTAAAGTTTTCTACATACCAAAAATGTAATGACAATTTATCTTGCCTCTTCGCAGAGCTAAGGATTCCATGCTGCATTCTCCGTTCTTGCCTCTACTGTATGTGTGTTTGCAGGTTGCGCATGCTCCTCCTGCTCCCCACTGTCCTCCTCGGTGTCTAGTGCAATCTGCAGAACGGTGGAAGTGGTTTTCGTTCCGAAGCACATTTCAAAGTGGAGCGCTGGTGGAACCTGGATTTCCAACGTGTTGTCCCAGGATGACACTACTGTCAGAGAACAGGGCGCTCCAAACAGTTTTATTTCATTAAGAACCTTTATGATGTTTTTGTTAGGAAGCATGATGCCTTCCAGTCACTGCGTAGGAGGCGGCGGAAAAAAAAGAAATAGCGCTCCCAAAAGGTGATCCTATCTGCATGACCCTGAAATCGCAGGCTTTAACGTTACTGATACTACTTGCAGAGCTTCAACAATAGACCAGCAAATCTGATGTTAAGACATGAGTCTGGCAAGTAAAATAGTGTCTTTAACTGAAGGAAAGCCAACTAAAAGGATGTCCTCCTTTTAGTTAGTTAATTAAATGGCTACAGAAAAAATATATTTTGAAGAACAAAACAAGATGCAGTTTATGTCAAAACGCGATGAAGCTGAAGAAGAAACACAACTCAACAGATGTTTATAGGTTGGTAAGTATTAACGTTAGGCATACAAAGTTTATTTCACTTTGAACACCAAAAAAAAGCTCTCATTCTGTTTGTACTCAGTGACGTTATATTATTTCCTTCCTGTCTTTATACATCTCATAATTTATTTCCACACAAATGATGTGCACTATCAATAACTTATCGACATGTTGTGTCATTGTTTGGCATGTTTTCTTTTTAAATGTAGCGTTATTTATAGTTTTGTAGTAAATGCTAGGGGTAGACCATACACAATAACAAAAGTGTAATGTTCTTATATGTTTTAAATAAGACACCGTCTTTAGACTAGCTTCACTAGCCAATTTATTAGCCAACATGCAGTACCGACTCACATCTCACAAAAGTACTCCGGTGTGAAAGCGCTTTCACACCGGAGTACTTTTCCCAGGAATAGTTCCGATAGTTCCTGGGATTTTGCGTTCAAAAAAAAAGATCTGGAACTAGAACTTTTTACCCCTTTTTAGTCCCTGCTAGAGATTTCTGATTGGCTGGATGAATTGCAAACCACGCCCCGTAAAACTCTGAAAGGTTTTTGTGAAGCCGCCATTTTATTTGCTTTATTAGCATTATTAGCATTAGCCCAGCACACCAACTGAGAGAGACTAACTTATGGCAACACAAAATAAAACGTGGGATCGGTGGAGTGATGAGGCAACCCTGTCTCCTAAAAATTACGTTCCCACAG
>NW_011336627.1:0-3038 GCF_000735185.1 Notothenia coriiceps | reverse complement strand
ACACACACACACACACACACACACACACACACACACACACACACACACACACACACACACACACACACACACACACACACACACACTGGGCCCACCCAGAATATGTAGCCACTCCAGTGAGCATCTTGGGATGGCTGCTCTGATACAGAGTAAAGCACAGAACACTCTGTTCACATGCTACGCCATCATACCCAGCCTGAATACACACACACTGTTATGGTTGTGTGATTGTCATGTTACTATTCTAATTAGTAATCTAAAGTTAGTTGTCAGTAACAACACAAACCACATGGCACATGACACGTTTCCTTCACTCAGACTTTGTAGTGATGTGTCTGGCGCAGTATGCTGCAGGTTGTTTTCTCAGAAAGCAAGATGGCAGTAATGTGCACGGCGTGTGTGTGTGAGCGTGTGTGAAGTTGGCCGGTGCTAGTCGATGCCAGGCTGTGCTCTGTCTGGACTGGCCGAGTGCCTGGTGCTCCCATGTGGTTCGTTTTCTCCAGACTTTCACTTCCACTGACTTCTCCTAAAGCCATCTGAACCTGTAAATACCTCTGTTGGCCCACACAGCGGGAATGTGTTGGGGCACAAATATGTGTGCTTAGTTAATTACTATGAGTATTCTTAGGCCACGTTTACACGGAGACGAAATGGTTTGTATCCGCTACAGTTCTCTATTGTATGGACGGTTCGTCCACACGAGGCCTTAACGATAACGGCTCCCAAGGTGGGTAGATCTGCAGATGAAACGCTCTGGGGGGCCAAACGGTTTCGTGTGTACGTCCTATACGATAATTTCCTGATAACGATGACGCCATAGCCCCGCCTCTCCCCACTTTTGCTGCTCACCCCCGCGTCATTGCTGATGTGTTTTGCCAACAGCAACAACAATGGCAGATCACAGGGTTGCTTTCGTGCTCCAGACGCTACTGACCATGCTACAGATGTTAGTGCAAAATCTACAGCTCCTCTACCACAACCATCAGCAAAAAGTGGACATGGAGAACTACATGAACTACATGTTGCTAAATCCACCGCGGAGAATAAACAGAAGAGCAACCAGGCAACCATTGCAACCATGCTCAGGGGATCTTCTTCACTGCTTTTGGTGTATTTTGTGGCGGAAGTACAGCGCCACTTACAGGCCCTGCATATGTACTATAGAGGGTCTCCAGCGGGTCGAGCGGTCTCGTGTGGACGGACACGCTTCTTGAGCCGATTCCGTGTGGACGGAAGACTTTTTTGATATCGACTAAGGTGCGTTTTCGTTTTCGTCTCTGTGTAACCGTGGCCTTAATGAACCAAAAAACCCACTGCTAAGACAAAACACACCTTGAAAAAAAAAAAACTGTTATGGTCTGAGCTTTCGAAAAGTCCTACTTGCAAGTGTGCTTCAATCTAGCCATGGAGGGACAACACGAGGTTGGGTTTTTTAAAAGTTTATCTTCACAGTAATTCTAGTTTTGTAAAAAAAAAAAGATGTTCTTTCATGGAACAAGTTGCAGAGCCTGGGTTTAGGAGCTTAGGGCTTCTTTGCTGTGCTGTGGGAGGGAGAGGGACTCCCTAAACTCTCAGTGAGTGTCAGTCAAAGAAGCCAAAAACCCCTCACTGGGAACACACAGATACATGAGAGCCAGGAGTCAGCAGGCTCACAGACACACACCAGCTGAGCTAACGCCTAGGGATAGCACTACTAATCTCATTCTGTGTTGACACTCTATGCCTCAGCTGTGCCATGCTTTCACAGCTCTCTCTCTCACCACGTTGGTATCCCAAAGCTACAGGTGTGCTCCCTCCTATCACTGTCAGCAGAAGGGAGAGTTCACACCGTGCTGGAGGTGTGTGTCTGCTCGGTGCCAGCAGCACATCTGCTCTGCGCACTACAGCTTCCCACAGCCTACACCAGTGCACCACTTCAGGGAACTGTGGGACTTAGCAGAAGTTCAGATGAAGTGGCACTGTGGGCCTCAGGTGGTTTAAAACTTAGGTGAGAACTGACAGGAGAAATTCTCAATGTAGTCTGAATTATTGGATTATCTAACTCCAGTCAGAACAAATGTATTTCCATCTAGTTTAAATGCAATTAATCGTATAGCTTTTTCTTTAAACTTTCTTCAAATGGTTCATATGTCTGAAATAAAGTTTAAAATGAGAAATGTATGTATTTAATGAAAGTGTTAAACTAAACTTACCTTTCACAAAATAAAGAGTATGCAGATATACAGCACTCGTGCCTTTGGGTTAGGGCAGGGGTCTGCAACCTTTTTGACCAAAAGAGCCATTTTGCCTCCTTTTCCAACTATTTTTTTTGTCTGGAGCCGCAAAACATATTTGATAGCTTGATAGCTTATAAAGTTGTATTTATTGTTATATCATAGACAAAAACTACAGTATTTTTGCATTTATTATTTATTACATTATATAAAACTGTTAACCTCTAATAAGAAACAAAGAAGTCTTATAAGGAGAATAAAAAAAATACACAGGCCTACTTTAAAATAAATTAAACACAGCACTTGGGGAGTCCTCTGCACATTTGAAGGAAAAAAAATACAATAAAAATTGACCCACTTTGAAATAAATAAAACATATAGCTGCACCCTAAAAATAGTTAACTGATTGAATTATGACTGAAGATCGTCAGCTGTCTTCCTCTTCCGTGTTTTTCCTCCAATACGTAAAGGCTGCAGCACCTTTGACAACTTCTCTCTACATATCAATATACCGGTAAGCATCGTTTGCTGTGAAAGCATATAACCACGCAGAATTAAACCCTCTGTGTTCCTCCGATACTTTTATTTTCTTTGATTTATCCATAGTTTGCTTATCGAGCCGGGGGTCAGGTGCTGGTGCGGGACCGTAGCAGGATGTGACGCATATTTTAATTAAAACCGTTTTGTTTTTTATTTATGTGTCACAGTATCACCTCAAAATACAAGATACGAAACATTTTCAACCGTGTAATAAAATGTAAATAGTCCTACAAATACTTTTATTTGATTTCCTTCTTATTTTTTCTAAGCTCAAGGGAGCCAGAG
>NW_011336626.1:0-3529 GCF_000735185.1 Notothenia coriiceps | reverse complement strand
GGTCACAATCTGCGGCTGGAGGAGGGAGAAGAGTGCTTAGAGACCGTCTAGAAACTGCAACGGGGTTTTGCGGGATCTCGCAAAACCTTTTCTTTTTTTTTCAAATAATTTTTTTTAATTCTCCATGTCCCCTAGAGGGCTCCGTAGTTTCGCCCTACAATATAGTGTTCAAATATAGCATGATAGGTACACTTTAAGGAGAAACTACTCAGGGCTTTGATTTGAGATCTTCCTGATCATCAGTGTCAATGCACACTTTTTCAACTGATACCTAGATCTGTTTTCAATATTGGGTAATGTTGTGAATCGAGTGGCCTGTGTTCGTCGTCCATAACATACGCCTGCCCATACCATAACCCCACCACCACCGTGGGCCACTCGATTCACAACATTACCCTAACCCTAACCCTCACACCAGATACTGACTGGTTTTCGGACCCCCCCAGACCCCCCCAATAAAGCAAAAATGCACGTTTCAGAGTGGCCTTTTATTGTGGCCAGCCTATAATAATAATCATGCTATCTAATCAGCATCTTGATATGCCACACCTGTGAGGTGGGATGGATTATCTCGGCAAAGGAGAAGTGCTCACTATCACAGATTTTTTCAGACTTGTGAACAATATTTGAGAGAAATGGTTATTTTGTGTATATAGAAAATGTTTTAGATCTTTGACTTCATCCCAAAATGGGAGCAAAAACAAAAGTGTTGCGTTTATATTTTTGTTCAGTGTATGAAGCTGAGCGGAATCTTGTGGAAACAGTGTCTAAGTTTCAAGTCTCCTTGTGGGCATTTCCCAAGGCAAGGGTTGACTGACATCTGAGGGCCGGCATTAGGAGATGGGCTGTCAACTTCCACGATGTGCAACCGACTGTCCTGTATGAATATTAATACAAAAAAACAATATGTTTTCACATACTCAGAAACAGACCGACAAAAAAAAGCAACATATGGATTCAATTACTTTTCATTTTATATTCTATTCAACTATAGTGTTTTTTGTAGAACTGTCTTTTGTGAATGCCCACAAAGATATAGACAAGTCAAATTATTAGTACTAAAATTGTGATTAAGCCTATGGAGAGTACAAATATAAAAGCAAAATCAATTGGACTTCACCTCCGACTAGCGGTGCTCAGACCCTAACAAGGGCATTCATTTCAGGAAAGTACTATTCAAATAAGGAATAAAAAGGGACTATTTCAGCTGCGGATTTAAACACATTTGGTGCTCCAGTGAGGATTAACAGCAGCAGACCTGTTTATGTGGCACTGACTGAAAATAAACTACATCGTCCGTGTGTATTGGGATGAAGGATGTCATCCGGTGAAAGTTTGGGTTATTTATGTGTTTTTAAAGGTTTTTGGACAACAGTGGTGGTGCATGGAAGAGGGGAATAAATAACTTTTTTCCAACACCGAATGATTTACACTCTGCTGTTCAATAGCTCTCTCTTTTGTCATGGGTAGGAAAAAAAACAAAAAAAGTTCTATAATGAAGATGTATTAGTTATACATTTCGCCTTGCAAAACTCAAGAAGTGGTATTTTATCGTATTTGATTTCAGTGACTGTGGGGCAGTGAGACAGTTTTAACAAATGAGGGGTCTTTGGTATCAAATTAGGTTTAAGCTGTCCCTGCTACTGATCTTCAAGGGAAGCTTGAGTGACTTGGCCTTTTTTCCCACTATTGCTACTGTAGAACAATTAGAGGATCAAAAAGGCCTATCTATTTTGCTGTGTGCAAAACACATTACAATTCAATTCTGAACTTGCAGCCTGCACCTGCACTTGATAACTTGTTCTCATTTAAAAAACCCGGCAAACACATCAAAGTTAAAAAGTTGCACTTCAATATCAAACAAATGGTTGACAACTTCTCACCTCTGCAGGTTAAAAGAGGATATAAATCAATGTCTTACCACTTGGCATTTCTTTATTATTCTGTCTGGGTAATTTAAACATTTTTGTATTGCTTTTTTTCCCGCTCTCTTGTAATCCCTGAACAGTGACATTCATACATGTAAAAGTAAACACGCATGACCCTTAACCAACAAATTACCCCGATGCAGATCATCCAGAGACAGTCTGTTCATGTGAAAGGATGGGTAGATAACAGTAAAGGTCAAAGCTAATGTCTTTGCTACAGATTTCAAACTACTCTACTGCTTGTCGTTATAATGAAATTCACCTAAGTTAAATCCCCACACTGTAGACTTCTAAGGAAGGAAAAAAATTCTATTGATCGAGAGAGTTGTGGGGATTCTCCCATAAGCATTTTCACAGCACATTTCACCGCATCAGCACTGCCTCGGGGCATCACAGTAAAAGCAGAAGACTGGTGTAGCTCTTGAGGAGCAGGTTGGAGGAACTTGATACAGGTGAAGTGAATATAATGACTTAGCTTTTGACATACCAGGGAGACTGGAGCACTTCAGGGCTCGGTAAAAACATCCCGATGCCTTGATCCCTTGTTATAGACTATTGATCCGATGCCTGTGCTCATGGTTTTTGAGGGCACAGGGTTTAAAAGATGCCAAAACACACTGCTCGTTTTCTTATGTCTCAATTCTCGCCATTAAGGCATCATAATGCTTCTGCTTATTTTATATTTATAACTTGAATTCATAAATTATAAGAGCATGATTTGTGCTATGATTAATTATAGTGACTGCTGAATATCCCGCTTCAGTCTCAGATGTTCTTCCTCTCCAAAGGAATGATACTGACCTAAGGTCCTTCCTGCACACCTGTCCCTGAACAAGCCCTGTGTATACAAGCCTACCTCTAAACTATTTCCGGTTGTTTTGGCCTTCTTGAAGTTCTCATTCATAACAATCCGTTCGATATCTCACTATGGGATGCGCCTCAAGCCGTATGCAAACAGAAGCATCAATCTCATTACGCCAATCCTGATTGGCTGGTGATCTTGACGTCTACGTCAGGGAATCCACCCACCCTTTAAGTAGCTTGCGCTATGTCGCAGCGTCATTCAAACACCTCTTCTCGCTTCGGAGCACATCTCAAAATATCAGTAGCCGGGCTAGCTTAACTGTCCACAGACTGAACCACATGCTAACTTTCGGTCGACGGGCGCTAGCCGGCTACTCTTGCTTTGCAAGAAGATTGAATTGAATATTAAAACACCAGTTAATATTGAAATCTGCCACGCCGTTTTTTCTTTCGGAATAACGGTAAGGTTTTGATTTTTCTTCTAACGGTAACGTACCTGTTACTAGTTTATCCCTCCACGCCGAAACCCCGGCGAGCGAGGACGGATTCTTCTCTCCCTCACACCAGAGGAGACGGAGATAAAAGATATTAACACACCAGTTAATATTGAAATCCTAGAGCTGGATTATATGGAGGAGGATGAAGAGGATGCCACTGAGTTCCTCTTATCCGACTCAGATGAGCACGGAGATAACATCTTCGTTTCATCTGCCCAGGCTGCCAAGCCGGAGGCGATGTCCGCTCCCCCGGGCGAAAGCACACCAGCTTCGCCCTGCGTGAGTATTGACTTGCAGGCC
>NW_011336625.1:0-2977 GCF_000735185.1 Notothenia coriiceps | reverse complement strand
TGGATCCCTTTCTCCTTACATGTTGAAATGTACATTTGTTTGAGTCAAAGTCAATTTTATTGTCAATCTCAAAATATGTTTGTACAGACAGAAAGATCGAAATATGTTTCCCACAGTCCCGAGGTATAAAAAACACACCTCAAGACCTCACTTTCATGTTTTCAAGTAATACATTAAGGTATATATTAAGGCAGTAACTTTAGCAAAGAGAGCTATAACTGAGACGGTGCTCAGTTCAATGTATCTGTATGATTAGGTATTACTGGTCATTTGTATGATTGTAATGTTTGAATGTTTGATTTAAAATAAAAACTAAATAAATAGGATAAGATACAAACAAATTAGGAACTGAGTTGGCATTCTGTGAATTTAAACTGAAGACCCATTATAATTATGTTTTTATTTAGTATTATTATTTAAAATTCATTCTTTATGTATAGTATAGGAATACTGTCAAAGTGCAGTTTGAGTCCTGCATTTAAAATCTTACTGAAGTAAAAGTATTGGCATCAAAATACACTTAAAAGAATCTTAGTACAGTGCAGCTGGTAAAGGTGGAGCTCATTTTAATAACTTGGTTGCGGTATTTTTTGTAGGTAATAAAAGCATTCAAACATATGTAGTCAAGTAGAAAAAAATATATACATTTATAAGATGTAGTGGAGTAAAAGTATGAACAAAAATGGAAATATTAAAATGCAAGGCGCTCTAATAATACTAACGAACAGTACTTAAGGAAGTGTACTTAGTTACTTTCCTCCTCTGATAATGAGCAATAACTTATTTTTTCAATTATTCCCAAATAATTCTGATTCAAAGACCTGTTATACAGAAGATATGTTGTCGTGCTACTACAGGCTATTATCATAGATCTGATGCAACCATGCAATATTACACAAATAGCATATTTATTATTCTATATAATTGAATTATTTCCTGCACTTTATTTTTGTTATTTTATGTAGGATGTATGAATCATAGTGTATATATAAAGGTATGAATGGATGGACACGTGTGGCGCAGTGGGTAGTGCGTTGATGTTCGGATCAGGGGAGCACAGGTTCAAACCATAGGTTCAAACATATGGTAAAAGCGTCTAACAAGTGACATGTAATGAATGCGGCTTGTCTTCCTGAAGTTAAATGTAAGACCTTTTGGCTTTTTTAAGATCCTTTCCATACATTTTAAGACCTCATCGCCACTTTGAGTTTTAACCGGTTACATTGGCGACACACTTTACCTCGCATTTACTATATACGGTATTGATTGTCCTTCCTCCTTATCTTCCAACCATTTGGACGCAAACTTGCATTTCTCCATAACGATGTTGTTTAACAACCGGCGTAAACGGACCTTCGCGCGCTATCAAGCAGTGAGCGTGCGATGTCCTTTTCAGATGACGTTACATCCAACGGGATGCCATAAATAAACTACACAGAATCACACTACACACCTACGCAATGATTACATTCAGGCAGACTGTAGAATACAACCTCTTTGGACAATTTATATACTTATTGAAAACAAGCTACAAAATGCAACCCTTTGGAAAATGCCGTTTAATACTTTTTAATAGGCTTCATTTTCGCTAAATTGATTGATCAACTTTTAATACTTTTTAAGACCCCGCGGACACCCTGATAGTAACATCTGTATTTAACAAGTAGTTTAGTGTCGAACTGGGAACAAATATCTGATGTATAAAAGGTCTGTTTAACTGTGGTCAGGTGTGACTCCTCTGTAATGCCAGTTTGGAAACCATTTCCTCTAAAAAAGGTAAATATATTCATCACCAGCCAAGCTGAACGTCACATTTTCCAGAGATTTAAGAATAAACGTCATTTGCAATAACCCTTCAGATCCTGGCAGCACGAGTTGTGACATCCTCCAAGTTTTCCATAAACTCCAGAGCTTTGGGAAAGAAGAAATCAGACGCGTTTTTTTTTGTAAAAATAGCCAACTTTATATTCTCAGAGTACTAAGACAGCTTTACAAACAGGATGATATGCACGCAGCCTTCCTTCTCATCCAAACGCAGAGCGGTCCAACTGAAGCTCCGACTCGATCAGAGCCAGAGTATAAGAAAAAGAAAACGATAAACACACTGACAAACCAAAACAAGACAACAAAGGAAGCAAGGAAGTCAACGTTTACTCCTTGAGCATCACATTCGTCCTGCACCATGCACATGGCACTTCAGAGCAATCTGTCATCTAACCATCGCAAGTGTTCCAACATTATATATTACATATTAACAAAAAGGAGAGGAGGTGAGTTGAGGTGGTGAAGAGGGAGTTAAAATAACCTTACATTCTTTCAACTTCATGCAGGTGTAGAAGAACCGTAATGGCCAAACATAAATCTTTTAATGAGCAAAACAATTAGCAAAAGATGGCATGTTACACACAAAAAAAAAAATCTTTGTATAAAATAAGTTTGTAGGAAAAACAAAAGAATCCGCGCCGGGGTTAAGAGGAGGGGGTCAGGGGGGGACGAGTCTCATTTACATATTGACATTGATTTGGTCGACGTACAACCGAGTGCTGGGGTCCTTCCTCTGGCCCCTCATTCTCTTTTTCAAACACACACACTCGCACACAAACACACTTGAAAAGAAAACTATCAACAGGAAGCGTCCGTGCTCTCTTGTGACTCTTTCCCCCGTCCAGAGCTGTTTCTGTTCACGCTGCTGCTGCTGCTGCTCAGTCGCACATCTCCTCCGGGATCTCGTGAGGGTTGAGGATGCCGGGCACCGACATCTGCAGCTTGTGTTTCTCCTCCTGGGCCTGGCGCAGAGACGTTTCTCTCTCCTCCAGGAACAGGTCTGTCGTGTCCTCGCCAGCAAACTCCTGCAGGACCACACAGGCAGAGGCTCAGCAGAGGCAACAACACCACCGGGCTTTAGCTTTCTCACAGAGAGCGCCACTACTTTTCTCTGCTTTCAAACATTCAAATAATCCGTGAACAGGTACAACTC
>NW_011336624.1:11255-14131 GCF_000735185.1 Notothenia coriiceps | reverse complement strand
TTAACTTGGTTGGTGATTGGCTAATGGTTACACAAGCCAAAAAATCGTTATGACATCATAAAGTGGCAAAAATCTGATCAGCTCATTTTCAGACAGGTTTTTATATAAATGGATCAGGATAAAAAAGAGAGATCATCTTTTTTCCTGAAACTTTCAGAGTCTCTTTACACAGAGGGGACACATGTTGATGTATAGAAGACATGAAAAAGGGAATTTTGCATAATAGGTGACCTTTAATTCCCACGCTCCTCCTACAATGCACTGCAAATATAAGAAATAAAACAATAAATATTGCAGAAAGAAACAAATAGAGAGAATAAAATAGCCGACCAATGTGCAGTAATGTAGATGAAGTAAACTATATGAATAATAATAATACAAAAAATACAATAAGCTAAATGTTGCAGAAAAGTAAACAAGTAAATGCAAGAGTCTATATACAGATACACAACAACAGAGAGTACAATTAAATAATGCACAGTGAAGTTAAATTCTGTTTATTTAAATTATAAGATGCAAACACACCAATGAATGAACTACTAGAATCAGTTCCCATGCATGAAACGTGACCTTTGTTCTTCTTCACTGCTGTTTTTCAGAGCAGCGCTATGACGTCAGTAGAACCTACATGGAGAAAAAAGCTCTGCAGCTTGAGGGCATTGAGATGGAGATGAGAAAAGCAGAAACTGTCGCCACTAAAGATTTCAATCTGGCCAAGGTAAATCACTCAGGTAATCACACGGTGACATAAGGTGGTTGAACTTGCTTTGAAAACACGCAGGTTTAAGGTGTACTCACAAAAAAATGAGTTTGAGTAAAATAAATATTTAAGTTTTATTCAATATCTACTGACAACATTTTTAAACAAGTTTTAAATACAAAGCCATTTAGATAATTAATTGTAAAACAATGACAACTGGTCCAAATAACAAAAAAACGCAGTGTTTTTTCAGACCCCCAATAATGCAAAGAAAATAAGTTTGTATTCGTTTGAACCACACTTTTGAAATGTTTTTAACAAAGGAAAACAATGTTTGGTGGAATAGCGCTGTTTTACAATGACAGCTTTCATGTGACCTGGCATCCTCAGTACCAGTCTGTCTTGTTGCTGTTTGTTAAATCGATGCCACTCCTAGCAAAAATATTCAAGCTGCTTGTTTCTCTTTTGGTTTGTATTCAACAGTCTTTATCTCGATCACACACAGGAGCCTTTCATCATTAAATGCCACTCCTCAACCGATTGAGGACATTTAATTACAGCAGCCGAGCCTTTCACTGTGCTGACAGGTACAACTGGTTCCTCAATGCAGCGCTGGAGTTTTATCAAGGTTACATTCCAGTCCTGCACGCAGGTTTCTTGATTTCAATGACATAAAGGTCTGGAGATTTAGGTCGGACGTCGACGAAAAGGTTAATAGTGGCCAAACGGCAGGACTACAACTTATGTGACTGAAGGGCCAAAAAAACGTTTCTCATTGACTTACATTGGGAAAGAGAGGTCTGTAAATCAACTACCCAGTACAGAGCTGAATCCAGAGTTATTTTCTTTTACTGAGCTAAGAGTGGGAGATCGGAGGCTCTAAGCACGCCCGCTCTATGGGCCCAGACACGGGTACTGACAAACTAAAAATAGTTTCAAAAGGTCTCTTAATTTTTTTTAAGCATTTTACCACTCAGTACGCTGGAGTAACTGGGCTACAGCTGCCTCGCTCTTTTAGTTTGTTGTGTTCCTGTGTGACTATGTTGAATCTGAACCAAACCTTAAAACACTTCAGTCACTCCACTTCCACGCCGACGATGTCCCGCCCTACATTTTCACACTCTCCTTCTCCACTGCAACCCTCTCCACTCTCACCAACCGCCTCCATGAAATACAATCCTTGATGCAATGCAACTTCCTTAAAGTCAACTGTGAAAAATCAGACATGGTCATCATCAGTCCCAAATCCCTCACCAAAAACAATATGACTACTGAATTTCAAACAAGTTTCGAATACACATTGTCATTTAGAGAAAAAATATTTTTAAACAATGACAACTGATCAAACAGGTCACTAAAACTGAATCTTTCCACCTCAAAATCACTCTCCTTCTCTGCTGCAGAAACACTTAACCATGCTTTCATCTCATTACAAAATGACTGCACCAGTATCCTTAACGGTACACCATCCAAACTCCTCAAAACAAATCCAGTACATCTCCTCACCTGCTCCAGTGACCACATCACCCCCCCAATGGATCCATTTCAAAATCCTCCCCCTCACCTACAAAGCCTTCCATAACCTCCTACCTCACCAACCTGCCCCACACCAAACTCCTTCCTGCACCCTCCGCTCCTCAGACGCCAGCCTCCTGGTTCCACCTTGAAGGACCAAGCACCGGACCCGGGGGGGGACAGAGCCTTTTCCATCACTGCCCCCAACCTCCCCCCGAACACATCTGTGACTGCACCAATTTGTCTCCATTTAAATGTAAAATCAAAACTCACCTTTTTCAAAACTGCTTTTAATTTGTAGTTATGGTTTTATACATTTTAAGTGTGTTGTTTTAATGGATTTTAGCATGTAAAGTGTCTTTGAGTACCCCTAAAAGAGTTCTATAACTCCTCAAAATCACAAAGGACCTTCTCCTCTCCTCCAACGCCGGTAACCTCAACATCCTCATCCTCCTTGACCTCAGCGCTGCCTTCGACACCATCAATCACTCCATCCTCCTCACCCGTCTTGAAACCACCTTCAACATCACCAGCACTGCCCTCTCTTGGTTCACATCATACCTCTCCGACAGAAACCAGTTCATCTACATCAGGGGTCTCCAACACGTCGAGCGCAAGCTACCGGTAGCTCACGGGCAGCTTTTCAGTAGCTCGCCGCTCG
>NW_011336624.1:6920-11195 GCF_000735185.1 Notothenia coriiceps | reverse complement strand
CCCCCCCCCCCCCTATTTTCTGTTTTGTTTATCTCTTTTTGTATTTTGTAGTTTTTTTTATTCTCTGTCAAAGCTCTATACAAGTATAATGTATTATTATAAATAAAACGTGTTATTATTATTATAATATCACAAACACCAATCAAAGCGGCGTAGGCCAGCAACGTTTGTGTTCTGGGAAGTCAAATGACAGATTTATGTCAAAGGAGTGGTGGATTTGAAGAGATCATAGATTAGCTTTAGTTCCACGTAAGAGAAGGCAGTATGAGGCAAGGGGAAGCGGTGACAATATTCTAAATGTAGTGTAAATATGCTTTTGTTTTTTAGAGGAGAGTCCTTAAGGCAAGTTAATTAATAATTAACTACCATTTTATTAAAAAGTTAACGTCATGCATGTTTTTGATGGGCTGACATACTTGTTTGTTTTAAATGTGCTGTTGTATGGTTTTGCATCCAGTTTTTAAATTAAAACTGAGAAAACCTTTATCGCATTGATTTCTTAAATCCAAAGATAGAAGAGAAACGTCGCCAGGATGGGGAACGTCATGTCAGTGGTGATGTAGCAGGAGCCACGATGAACATCCTGCAGGAGCAGCTGACGGGTGTAGCTCTCCAGCGCCCCCTAGTGCCTGACCTCTGCCCCAGCAGTCACAGGAGGGCACTTCCAGAGAGCCTGCAGCAGATCATCCAGTTCCAGAAATATCAGATTGAGGAGAAAAAGGTCAAATAAGGGAAGAGATATTCTCAAATCTAACGCTCTTTATCAAAGTTCTAAATTAAAAGCTTGTTCTGTCTGCAGAGTGTGGAACTAGAGAAAAAGCGAGACGAGGAGCAACATGCTCGCATGCGCATGGACTCGGCTCGCACCGCTCTCTTATTGGAGAGGCAGCAGGCCAGACTGGACCGAAAGGAGAGACAACATATGGACAGAGCCAACGTCCTGATGGCCCAGACACACAAGCAACAGTCAGTGTTCACTCTACACACACAGTGTTTAGACACAAATAAACCACTGTCTCACTCTGTTTCTGAACTGGTTTCGTTTTTAGGAAACCAGACATAGAAAGAGGAAGCATTGACGACAGCTTCTTCTCCAAATTCAACACCTGCAGCAGATGAAGGATGACTCATAACAGGGGCTGCTGAGGATGAAGCTACATGAGAAGAACACTGAATAAACTGAAGCACATAGAGTTGTCTTTAAATCATGTCAGAATTTAGATATTGGATGTTATTGGATGATTGTAACAGTTTATATGAATCTTGGCTACCGTTGCAAAAATGAGCGAAAGAAAGAAATGGTATACTTTTAGCTTTCAGTGAGGTTCTTTATGGGTAACATATCATCAGCTATGCCACTTTTTATATCCACAGCTAAAAAAGATCTTATTACACGGCTTGGCTGAATACTCAATTTTGATTGGTCCATTTGGACATTTTAAAGGTTGCTAATAGTCGCTAACAGACCGCTGCTTAGGCGTTGCAAAAATGAGCGAAATAAATCAATTGTATACTTTTAGTTTTCAGTGAGGTTCTTTATGGTTAACATAAAGATCCCTTTTTTTTTTTTACAAACGCTGAAAAATGACATTCAAGTTTAAATTAAACTCTCTTTTAAAAACAGTGTTTATCAAAGCCCTCAGGATTGAACAGGCTACACTCTTACAAAACACAAGCACACTATGGAGACATCAAACAACATGTAGTTAACAATGACGTCCATCTATGCATTCTTACAAACATGGCCAACCTGACTATTAAAGTGCAAAGACATTAAAAAAGCGTTTGATTGAAGCTATTGGACATGTATAGTTCTAGTAATTGCCCTAAATGTTATATCACATATCTCAGGTCAGTTTCACAGCAGATACATATGACGTCACTGGCTCTGTCATATTCAGTCTTTCTTAATTTCCTCTTTTATCCCAGACCTTTTCGTCTGTAACATCCCAAATTGTCTTGTGTGAAAAAGAACAAAACTGAACCCTAACTAACTTTAATGTCCCTTATTTTTGCCACCACAAACTCGCTCAGCTTTAAAGCACTGTTCCACTTTAAATGTACCCTTACTCCAAGGCATTCCTTTGCAAAAAGGAAGAATCAAGTCAATGCCTAAAATTATATATAAAAATGTCTGTTTAAAAAGCATTTTCAGACACAAACGTATCCCATTTTCTCTGCCACAGAGCCAGGGCTTTCTGCTGTTGCTTCGGAGTCAAAGAGCTGTACCTGCAACACAGACAGAGAGATGTCAATGAGCGGTCAGTTCATTTTGAATTTGTAAATCTCTTCTCATCACTGCTGAACTTTACCTAATAGAGTTAATGGACAGCTCTATGAGGGAGCCTAAATTGGATCTCATCCCACCAAAGCCCACAAAAGCTTCATAGAAGTCATAAGAGAGTCCGGAGGAGCCGAACATGCCCGGGTCATCGGAGCTGATCACCAGCGGGTGGTTCTCCGACATCAGAGCGGCTGCAGGGTGGTTACGCAAATCTTTCACCAGCTTCATAACCTGAACAAGGACAGGAGAGGAGATATTGGATTAAAAGAAGCTAGATCAACACCATCGGAGCCTCATGTTGATAGGATTTTCAGAAGTGCTGTCAATGTACAGGACTGTCTCAGAAAATTAGAATATTGTGATAAAGTTCTTTATTTTCTGTAATGCAATTAAAAAAACAAAAATGTCATACATTCTGGATTCATTACAAATCAACTGAAATATTGCAAGCCTTTTATTATTTTAATATTGCTGATTATGGCATACAGCTTAAGAAAACTCAAAAATCCTATCTCAAAAAATTAGAATAGTTCCTCAGACCAAGTAAAAAAAAAAGATTTATAACAGCAAAACACAATCAAACATTTGAAAATGTCCATTAATGCACTCAGTACTTGGTTGGGAATCCTTTTGCACGGATTACTGCATCAATGCGGCGTGGCATGGAGGCAATCAGCCTGTGGCATTGCTGAGGTGTTATGGATGCCCAGGATGCTTCAATAGCGGCCTTTAGCTCATTAGCATTGTTGGGTCTGGTGTCTTTCAGCTTCTTCTTCACAATACCCCACATATTCTCTATGGGGTTCAGGTCAGGGGAATTTGCAGGCCAATCGAAGACAGTAATGCCATGGTCAGTACACCAGTTACTGGTGGTTTTGGCACTGTGGGCAGGTGCCAGATCATGCTGGAAAATGAATTCCTCATCTCCATAGAGCTTTTCAGCAGACGGAAGCATGTAGTGCTCTAAAATCTCTTGGTACACAGCTGCATTTACTCTGGGCTTGATGAAACACAGTGGACCAACACCAGCAGCTGACATGGCTCCCCAAACCATCGCTGACTGTGGGAACTTCACACTGGATTTCAAGCAACTTGGATTTTGCTCCTCTCCAGCCTTTCTCCAGACTCTGGCGCCTTGACTTCCAAATGAAATACAAAACTTGCTTTCGTCTAGAAAGAGGACTTTGGACCACTGTGCAACTGTCCGGTGCTTTCTTTCCTTAGCTCAAGTCAGACGCCTTCTTCCGTTGTCTTGAGTTCAGTAAGTGGCTTGACCATGGGAATACGGCTATTGTAGCCCATTTCCCGGACACGTCTGTGAACAGTGACTTTTGATACCTGGACTCCAGCTTCAGTCCACTGTCTTTGAAGCTCCCCCAAATTCTGGAAGCGACTCTTCTTCACAATGCTGTTAAGGCTGCGTCATCTCTCTTGGTTGTGCAGCGTTTCCTGCCACATTTCCCCCTTCCAACAGACTTTTTGTGGATGTGCTTTGAAACTGCACTCTGTGAACAGCTTGCTCTTTGAGAAATTTCTTTTTGTGTCTTACCCTCCTGATGGAGGGTGTCAATGACGGTCCTCTGGACAGCAGTCAGATCAGCAGTCTTCCCCATACTTGTGATTTAGTTTACTGAACCAAGCTGAGTGTTTTTCAAGGCTCAGGAAACCCTTGCAGGTGTTTCGAGTTAATTAGACGATTCAAGTGATTCGTTGAACACCCTACTAGTATACTTTTTCATGATATTCTAATATTTAGAGATAGGATATTTGAGTTTTCTTAAGCTGTATGCCATAATCAGCAATATTAAAATAATAAAAGGCTTGCAATATTTCAGTTGATTTGTAATGAATCCAGAATGTATGACATTTTTGTTTTTTTAATTGCATTACAGAAAATAAAGAACTTTATCACAATATTCTAATTTTCTGTAGACAGTCCTGTATATAAGTATGGAGCAGCAGCAGCACCGCATAGCATAAATAATCCTGAC
>NW_011336624.1:649-6905 GCF_000735185.1 Notothenia coriiceps | reverse complement strand
CTTTGAAGCTCCCCCAAATTCTGGAAGCGACTCTTCTTCACAATGCTGTTAAGGCTGCGGTCATCTCTCTTGGTTGTGCAGCGTTTCCTGCCACATTTCCCCCTTCCAACAGACTTTTTGTGGATGTGCTTTGAAACTGCACTCTGTGAACAGCTTGCTCTTTGAGAAATTTCTTTTTGTGTCTTACCCTCCTGATGGAGGGTGTCAATGACGGTCCTCTGGACAGCAGTCAGCTCAGCAGTCTTCCCCATACTTGTGATTTAGTTTACTGAACCAAGCTGAGTGTTTTTCAAGGCTCAGGAAACCCTTGCAGGTGTTTCGAGTTAATTAGACGATTCAAGTGATTCGTTGAACACCCTACTAGTATACTTTTTCATGATATTCTAATATTTAGAGATAGGATATTTGAGTTTTCTTAAGCTGTATGCCATAATCAGCAATATTAAAATAATAAAAGGCTTGCAATATTTCAGTTGATTTGTAATGAATCCAGAATGTATGACATTTTTGTTTTTTTTAATTGCATTACAGAAAATAAAGAACTTTATCACAATATTCTAATTTTCTGAGACAGTCCTGTAAATGAATTATGGCTTTGCGAGAAAATCTGGAAACCTAAACATCTAGTGCACATTATACAGATGGGAATCACAGCGGCTCGATGTGACAGCGGCTGTGTTGATGCTTTAGCTAAGTGTCAGAACATGAGCAGACATTTAGCACACACAGCAGAGCTATGAGTTTAGCAAGCCTCTGCAAATTATGTGCAATTCATGCCAATCATTTAAAAATCATCAAAACAAAAAATAAACATTGTGCATTACTTTATTACAACAACACAAAGGTATTTGATTTATCCCCCCCCCACAAAATACAAGTAAATACTTGTATTTCATACTGGGGTTTGATCGTGATTTATAAGATAATTATTAAGATACTTGAATACATTTTTTTAAGTGATTGACATAACTCATTAGAACTTTTAGAAGTAAGTAGCTGGAAAAAAGAATTTGTTTGTATATTTTGGTTTACAAGATGAGAGTGTACCTGGTTTGAGATGGGGCAGACTTCCACAGCCACCCCCCTCTTTCTGGATAGACCTTTGGCCACGGGGTGGCGGAGCAGAGCAAAGCCGTGGCCGATTCTGGACGTGTTAAACAATAGAGCATCCAACAAGTTCTGGTCCACCTCTGAGCCCTCCAGATCTGCTCGTAGCAGAGAGAAATCAAAAACGTGTTTATAGAAGACAGCGTTCTTGAATGACTCTTCTTTAACCCTAAATTCCACAGTTGGTAAATATTTGGTTTTGCAACTTTGTGGAATAGGACAGAAAAAGGCCTGGGCTGCCACTCTGTCCACAGTGAGAAACACATATACTTATTTGTTCATTTAACTGCGAAGCTAGCCAAGGTAATCCTTAAAATCAACATTCCCATTTTTGAGTGTGTGATCAATAAACAAAGGCAATTTACCGACATTTTTCTTTCCATGACAAGTTGAAGGGTTTGTTGTCAGTTTAGCTAAAGTCCTGTAATAGCCTCTATGCTTAAAATGAACACATCAGTCATTGTCTGGATGAACCTCTAAGCCCCATGCTGCAGGATAGGATTTGTAAAACTGAATGCTCAGGAGCTCACCTGTCTCCCCCGCATGGAAAAAGTAAGGCAGCGTCACGCCTCTCCCTGCCGGCAGTGACAAAGCATCTTTGAAGTACCACAGGGGTCTGCCGCTATCCTCACGGCCCACCTGTAAGTAGAGAGGGAGTAAACAATATGATTGTTGTGTTTACTTTCACTGATTCAGGCACGTGTGTGTGGTTTAAAGCGGCTTACAATCTTACTATTTGCATTGTAAGTGAAACAAAAGATCTGTACAAACTAGGGCTGTTCAATCAGAGATATCGGCCACAAAGTTCAGTAAGATCTCTTATTACACAGCCGAGTCAAATACTTGATTCCGATTGGTCGATTCATTTCAGATGTTTTTAATACTAGCTAACAGACTGTTGTAAAGAATGATTAAGGGAATATGGGTAGTGATATTGGTTCGCAGAACCGAAGTCCAGTAAAGAGGCTCTATTTTGCTTTTTGGGGTTGTTCTTTTGTATATATTTATATATATATATATAAATATACAGTATAAAGACATTGATCCATATTGCACAGAAATTGTAGGGTTGACATTTTATGATTTCACAAAATATTTAAACAATGAAGAATGTCGATAAATAATCATCACTACCGGTAATGTGTATATAATAACTTAGTTGGTAAAAGCCAATAGTAAAACAGTCAATGACAATCATTTGAGGAAACACTTAAGATGTTACAATTTCAAATAGTTAGTCTCATATCACAATATTGATATAGTATTGATATATTACCCAGCCCTAGTCAAAACTGGAGAAGTGGTGCGATAACTTGAACTCCTCACCATGTCAAAGCCAGCCATGATGTCTGGGAAGTCTCTCTGTAGCTTCATCGCCTCCTCCACAGCTCCAGCCATCATGGATGCATTCACTCCTCTGAAGAATACAGTACAGTGCAGAGTGTTATTATATGATATCAACTTCATCTTATGTCAATCCTTCATAGTTATAAGTCAAATCTGTTGTTGGGGAGGTCACCTATGGATAGTGTAGATCATTCTCACTCCAAAGAAGTCTGGGTGTTCTGCTGTGAACTGTCGGGTGACCTCCTGGTACGTCTTCAGAGTCCACGCTGGGTCATGAGTGCTGCCGTCCAACTCGTATATCTGAGTACCAGAAAACACACTCAATAAAAATTATAATACCAGTTTTTCCAGTTAGCTAGTATTTACCGGATTTTGACCAGTTAAATCTGTTTGGGTCCGACAAATTTAATTCTCTGCGGCTATAATGTTCTGCGGAAATAATCAGCAATAAGCTAAATTTGAAGTGTATCAATAATAAGATCTCATCGATGCCACAAGTATGCAACAAGATGCCACCGCTGTTAGGACAGCGGTTACGGAAGCTTGAATTTCTCAACGGCCTGAAGAGTCTTCATCAGTGTATTCAGTTAAATGAATCCTGAGTAGTTAAAATGTTACGAGTCAGACAGACTTGACAAATGGCTTTTCTCGGTTTTATTTTATATGAGAATATGTAGGTCTATAGCTGAGGGGAAATGGTCTGCAAAGTCTAAAATCCCAGAAGTTCCCTCCAGAGGGAGTTTCTCTCCCACACAACACACTGAAACGCCTCAATTGGACTATTTCGTTTACTTCCGTAATATATAGACATCACTATGTAGGACATATCACAGGCCAAGGGGCGGGACATCTCTAAGCGGTTGACCAATCACAATAGAGCCGGCCAGCTAACTAATCAGAGCAGACTGGGCTCTGGTTTCAGACAGAGGGTGAAAAGAGGTGCTGCAGAAAAAGATTACCTCCGGGAGTAGAGCTCGCACTTCCATGTACATGACGTTGTCCCTGTAGAACTGGGAGAGACCTTGGTAGTAATAGTCTCTGAACACAGGAGCGTATGTAACCAGACCCCACAGAGCACGGAAGCACTGTTCAAATGTTTTCCAGATCACATCCTGACTGGGATACACCAATTCTGGATCCTGATCAGTGAAGAGCGTCATGTTGGCCATGAGGCTGGGAATGTAAAGACATGGTTTGGATCAGATGATCTGCGTCAATTTCTGGTCAACTTACCACTGTCGAAAAAGCTTTTAAATGGAGTAATCTAAAGTATATACACAGGATGATTACAGAATTAACTGTTCTGTGGGACATTTCAATACTGCCATTCTTACTGACAAAGATATACTATCTTATATATAATATTATTTTATTGCTAACACACTACAATGACGCATGAAGCATTAGTATTAAAACTGACAATCAGAACACAAAACCTTAGGCAAAAGAATTTGTCTTTTTCTGAACACTGTCAACGACTTATCAATCTGCATGTAAACACTATAAAGAAGTCAACAGGTAAGTACATTTAAAAACTGTATATTGCACATTACTGCATGTATTTCTGTAGCCTTGAATTATATTTCTTTGTAGAATTGTATGTATGTGATTGGTTGTAGAACAAATCACCTCTGGCTGGCAGAGAACTTACTGCCCCGTAACTTGTAAAGTGTCTCCTCTTCCATAAGCCAGAACACTTTGCACAACAGCTAATTGCACAGTTTAATGTATATTCAATCCAATGCCATTAAGTCTCTACAGTATATTTCTATATAGTCCTGTAGCCAAGACTATATATTGTACTCCATTTATTCAATATTTTGTTATATTGTGTATTATTTAGAAACTATAGGGATAAATGTATTTTCTATTGAATTTGTATATCAGGGTGTCCGCGGGGTCTTAAAAAGTATTAAAAGTTGATAAATAAATTTAGCGAAAATAAAGGCTATTAAAAAGTATTAAACGGCATTTTCCAAGGTATGACATTTTGTAGCTTGTTTTCAATAAGTATATCAATTGTTCAAAGAGGTTGTATTCTACAGTCTGCCTGAATGTAATCATTGCGTAGGTGTGTAGTGTGATTCTGTGTAGTTTATTTATGGCATCCCGTTGGATTGTGAAGGTCCGTTTACGCCGATTGTTAAACAACATTGTTATGGGGAAATGCAAGTTTGCGTCCAAATGGTTGGAAGATAAGGAGGAAGGACAATCAATACTGTATATAGTAAATGTGAGGTAAAGTGTGTCGCCAATGTAACCGGTTAAAACTCAAAGTGGCGATGAGGTCTT
Organism: Notothenia coriiceps; assembly: GCF_000735185.1. Classification (NCBI taxonomy): domain Eukaryota; kingdom Metazoa; phylum Chordata; class Actinopteri; order Perciformes; family Nototheniidae; genus Notothenia; species Notothenia coriiceps. The sequence continues at coordinate 2,159 of NW_011336624.1, read as the reverse complement.
AAAATGTATGGAAAGGGTCTTAAAAAGGTATTACATTTGACTTCAGGATTCCTGCATATACCCTGTATATACACAAGTTACTAGTGTCAATTAGTATTTTGAATTTATACATATTTATATATACTTGCTGCTAATGTTAATTAGATTTTTTGCTATATTTGTATCTTTTATCCATCCATCCATCCATCCATCTTCTCCCGCTTATCCGTGGTCGGGTCGCGGAGGTAGCAGTTCCAGCAGAGAGCCCCAAACTTTCTTTTCCCTGGCCACATCAACCAGCTGCCAAGGCACACAGGGGATAGGAAACGGCTCCCAGGCCAGCGAAGAGATATATAATCCCTCCACCTGGTCCTAGGTCTACCCCTTGGTCTCCTCCCAGCTGGACGTGCCTGGAACACCTCCCTAGGGAGGCGCCCAGGTGGCATCCTAACTAGGTGCCCGAACCACCTCAACTGGCTCCTTTCGACGCGAAGGAGGAGCGGTTCAACTCTGAGTCCCTCCCGGATGACCGAACTTCTCACCTTATCCCTAAGGGAGACACCAGCCACCCTGCGGAGAAAACCCATCTCGGCCGCTTGTACCCGCAATCTCGTTCTTTCGGTCATGCTCTTGTATCTTTTAAACATATTTAACTCATGTAATGCTTGACACTGCTGATGGGACAAAATAATTTGCCTTGACATTTTTTACTCTTTACAAAAAATATACACTGGAATAATTTATAGTACAATAAAAGTATCCCGTGCTGTTGGACATGATGAAATACGTACTGTATATGCAGAGTCTACATACGTATTTCATCCTATGATTGTTTTTTTGATTTCTCTCTGTAAATAACCCAGATTATAAATCTGTGGTACTTTCATATTAAAGATTTGTCCTCACCTGTTATCGAGCTCCGTGGAGTTGACCATCTTGGCCCGGAGGTTTTCCAGCAGGGTCCACGGAGAGCAGCGGGGCAGAGCAGCGGGCGGCCGGGCTGAGAAGATGAATCTGACGGAATGGTTGTCAGTGAAGCACATGTAGCAGTGAGGCCGATAGGTCGCGTTCTTCACCAGCCACTCCACTTCTACCATGGCAAAGTCATGGACATGGAGAGCTCCCCCTGAAAACAATGAATTACAGAAATAAAGATTGTGGATACTTGAAATAAGTCTGATTCTGTGTGTATTCAAAAAGGTTACATTCCTGCAAAAAAGATTGAGAGTTCCAAGCATTTTTTGAGAACATTATCATAGGTGATTGGGAAGAACGTTCTCCGGTGAAAAAAAAAAGATTGTTGCATATATTTTCTTTCCTTAATCTACCAATAATTGACCTTTCGCAAAGCCACGCCCCTCCTTGGTTACTGTTGCTCGTCCGACAAGCTGAGAGCCAGATGCGTTAAACAAAGCCATAATGGAGGGTCTCCGTAACGTCGGAGTTGCCTTAACAGACTCATTTTGGAGCAATAACGCAGCAATATCCTCCAGGTCCCAACAAAAGGGGCTACAATACGCTATGGAGGGTT
>NW_011336624.1:0-622 GCF_000735185.1 Notothenia coriiceps | reverse complement strand
ACGGTATGGAGGGTTATATCCACAGTATAAACATTAGAAAAGAGGGAGGCACAACATCAATAGAGGCACTTGCATACAGGTCGCAGTGCAAGAATGAAAAACCACATGAGCTGTATGTCAAATTCGACGGAATTATTATTATTATTGTGGAATAAAACAATACAATCACAAGAGGCATTAAATGTTGTAGTTTGTCTAAAGTTAACTACCGTTTCCTTGGTGGCTTTCTGCATCCACCTTGTTGTTCCTTTGTGGGGGTCGGGGTGCCCACTTGTGCAGCAGGATTAGGGAAGTCGGCAGTAGGCTTTCCATTAACAAAATGCTACAAAGATTAAAGCAAAATATAAATGAATGATTGCCTGTTGGCTTTCTTGTTTGTACTTTGACCACAGGTAGACTAATAACGGAGCTCAGCTGTTCAGACATTATTATGCATCAAGTGATATACATGGTCAAAACGACCGAGAAGCACACAGCTTACAGCTGTAGTCGTGTGACTTTAGCTAACGTTAGTTAGTGAAATTAGTTAATTAAATTAGTTAGTTAATTTGTGAATGTAATCTTTGCTAGCTAGCTAGCTACGTTAGCACGTATTTACCTTGGAGCAAACGTATTTGTGTTT
>NW_011336623.1:0-13631 GCF_000735185.1 Notothenia coriiceps | reverse complement strand
GATTGGCATTGCTGTTATTCGATGTGGACAATGCTTTCTGTCCTGCACACAGTTTACATTTGTCCGTAATATGTTGTGCGTCCTTTATCCCCACAAACTGAAAATAGTGGATATATCTCCAAGTTGTAAATGCGCTGCTGCTCTCGCTGATACTTGCATCTGCCATAGTGTGTGTGCTGGTGGTGGATGTTGCCGTGTGTGTGTTAGCAAGTGTTTGTGTGTCTGTGTATTTTCCCCATAAGGCAAGACCCGCCCAACTCTGTCTCTGATTGGCTTACCCTGAAATGTTACCCCGCGTTAACCAATCATCACTCCTCTCTGGTCACTTTCACTTTTCCATGGTACTGTGAGAGGACATCGCTGTATTCGCCTGTAAATTACATCCGTAGGGAGATTCGGTTCAGTTGGATCACATAATGTAACGCAGTAACGCACCCATTTAAATCACAGTAACTATAACGGCGTTACTGAATGGGAATAGTTAACTTGTAACGTTATTAGTTACCGCAAAAGGTAGTTGTGTGCGTTAGTTTGTAACACGTTAGTCCCAACACTGGTAAACACACACCTGATCACCTGAGAGCTGCCGTTTCATTCAGACTGTTTAAAAAAAAAAAACGATCTGATTTTAACAACTCAATGTGTGATTGTTATAGCAGTAATATTAGACACTAATAATACAGTAAACTATTAACACTGTACATATTATTGTTTGCCCGGATTAGGATTATCGGTAGTGAGAGCCGTGCTGCATTTTCCTCCGGTCGGATGTGATATAAAAACAAAGCGATTATTTTTTGTTGTTGTAAACTCACGTGGATTAAATTGCATGTATTAGTGCATTCATTTCAATTCGCAAACATATATTACATTAAATGATCGTGAGGATGATGATTGAAAATCGTTTGTTTGAGCCGGGCTGCATTTCCTGATGAAAAAACATAGCGATGGTTTTGTATTTACACCTACGTGAATTAAACAACATTATTTTGTTAAATAAAAACATGGTGATGTTTTGTAAATGATTACATGTCTCTTATTTAGCACAGAATATGATCCTATCCGTGACATATGGATCTTAACAAATATCCGCTATATCAGACACCTGTAGATCAATCAGCGGTTTATTTCACATGAGTTCCAGTGTGGCAGCTTTTCACGGCTCCCCCTGGTGGATCCATGATCCATTGCAGCTGGTTTCATTAAAATTACATTTATTTATCAAGGGGGCGTATCAAGTCCTGCGGGGGGGTTTTCCTTTTCAGCAGGGGCCCACCCCGTACTGTACGAATGATCCGTCTAAACAAAATAAAAAGTCTAAATTGCAAGATGTTTTTTTTAACCCTAAATAGGTAGGAAATCACACAAAAAAGGAAATTGGAAGAAACTTTTTTTTCCTCGGGTCCCAGGAGGATAAGACTTATTTTAAAGAGGCTGCAGCTCAGTGTCCTACTGAGGTAATGGAGAATAGGTTTCACCAGCAGGGATAGACATTTCACCGACTGTTGGAGAGCTTTAAGGAGCAAATACATACTGATCATATCACTGCCAGTGTGGGCTGTTGCCAGCTTGCTGCTTTTCCTCATCAGTCCACTGGTCTGCATTGAACAGGAACAGCTCCTTAGCAGCACTGAGCTGCACACTGCACAAAACAGACTGTTGCTGTGGATTGTAAAGCTAACACTCATACCTCTGTCAGCTAAAGTGCTAGTACCCTCTATCAATTATGAAGTAGGACTAAATGCTGTTTAGATTATACATCTGCCATGCCAGCAAAACATTGGTGGCTCATATGAAACAGATACTGTAGGGATTTAGAGTTTGGAAGTGAAATCTTTCCACGTGGGCGGCTTCTTTCTGCCAGGCCTTAATGTCCTGTTCTTGAGAAGGACTACCTTTTGAACAAGGAAGCACACCTGCAATTACTCCATCGAAACATCGTCATATGTGATCAAACTCTTTGCATCTTATGCTATTGAACAAATAAAGCTTCATGAAACGTTAGGTGGAAGTCTGATGTTGAGTTTGTGAGGACCGAAAATAGGCAATTGTTTGCTATCCAGTTAAAAATAACATTCTCATTTCCAGTTTCATAGTTTAATTTTGGGTTCCTGCTAGACCAGGTTTTTTTTTTTGTAAAAGTCTGTTCTGCAGTGAAGTAAAAAATTGTATTTCTGGTGGAAATACTCAGATATACTGTATCCTAATAAGCCTGGATGTGACAGGACAAGGAGCCCTTTTTTTCAGGATTTCATTAATTTGGGCCTGAACAAGGTACACAATATTCCTTCTTATTTAAACTGACAGCATTAATAATAGATGCTGCGAGAAACTCAAATCATTTTTGTTCAGTGATCCACATCGAATGATCCGTCTAACCTTGTGGTGTAATTGATAGTTGATGTTCAGCGTAAAGTTGACTTTCCTCCTGAAATGAATCACTATGATGTCATCATCACACATAAAGGAGAGAGGCAGACATGTAGCATAACCAGTTGTTTTTATTCCATTCCCATAACATGACACTTCTGACATGAAACAGCTAAAAGACATTTTGCATTCGACGTATTCTTGAGCGAAATTAAGTTACACAGATGAATGATTTGACACGTTGATGATTATTTTATACAGTTAATGAAATATGTTTTACTACAATAAACCCCATGTCTTCTTACACGTCAGATAATGGCTTGTTATTCGAAAAGCAAGACTATGTTACAGCTAGTGGGTGAACAACTCTAGTGCAACCAACCACAGGGGAGAGCTCAGGCTTCTGCTCTCACCGATGGACGGAGCCACTGTTTACAGATCAAAGGACATACAGTGCCTAAATCCTTTTAGAGCTGGGCTGACTTATTTACTTCTCTTTCCAAGGCTAAGAGTTAAGTTTATTTGCAGTTTAAAGCAGCCAAAACCAATTGGGCTTTTGGGGATTGAATTAAATAAAAGGTTATTGTTTACTTCTTCAAAAGGGAGAAGAAAAAAGGAGAGGAAATGGACCAAGGAAAGGACGATGTGTGGTGATTTCTAACTCAGTTAAGACTAGACAGTTACCTTATTTCCCCTTCACTACTCGAACTATATTTGCAACCTAAATCTCCTCTCCCCACCTGCCACACAGCCCCCTCTCTCCTCTTAGTTCTCTCCCAGTTTAAGCTGTGCAAACTGGTTGGCCATCTGCAGCGCCTCCTGCATGCACTGTGTGTTCTTGCCCGTGGCCTGAGCGGACATGTCCTTGCCGCCTCCTTTGCCGTCCAGCAGGGGGCACAACTCCTGAACCCACTCGCTGGCCTTGAGACCGCGTTTAGCCACATCCTGAAGAGAGAAGGAAGGTTTAGGGTTAATTAGTTTGAACAGGGATAATTCACCCCAAAATTACAAATACCTACTTATCCGTTTATATGTAGTGCTGTTAATCAATCTAGATTATGTTGGTGTGTGTTGCGTCTTGGCAACAACGGCCATAGCCTCAAAAATACAATTGAAAAAGTAATCAGCAATGTCTCAACTCAACAGACCTTGTTGAGAGCAGTTCAACTATGTGCTTTCTACCCTGTCACTGCATTGAACGAAGCGTGCATCTAGCAATGGAGAAGAGGCTCGAGGTTGTAACAGCACAAGATGTAAACATTACAGCGGAGGTGATTTTTTTGGCGCTTTGAGAACCCCCAGGCAGTGCCATGAATCCTTTTGTCAAGATAATTGTGTAGTAAATATTGCATTTATTTATAGAAGAAAAGGGAAATAATAAAAATTCTAACAGTAAAATTCATTTCTAACTGTTTATTTAGCCTCTTTTTGGAAATGTAATTAGGGATAGAGAGACTAAGAGAAAACAAAAAAGAACATTATTTAAGGGCTGGATTATTTACACAATATTACCATCATTGATTTACCTATAAATCAAGATTTTATTTGTATAAGTATCACGATTATTGTCAATATCAGTGTATTCTGACACTCCTGACTACAGTGAAGAGTAAAAAAAAATTGTTTGTTATATTGGGGTGTACCGCCCCTTTAAGACATGGCACTGAATGGCCGTCAGCATGAGACTGAGTGAGTGGACATGTACCTGTGGGACTTGACACAGGCAGGTGATCTTGCCGGCTTCCGGGTCTACAGTGAAGAGCATCGCAGCGGTCTGAGGAGATTGCGACTTCAGCAGCTTCAGGGACTCGTTCAGGGCCTGAGAGAAGGAGAAATATAAGGAGGAAAGAAAAAAGTCAGATAGGAAAGAGGGGAAGAGTAGGGACAGCGAGATAAAGTCTCCTAATCAACACTATTGATGTCTCAAGGTCAGAACTAATGGGCCACAGAGCTGATTTAGTCCCATGGCAATAACACAATGAGACAAGTTAAGAGACGGTCTGAGAAAAGTGCAACACTGCAGAGATAAACTGGAATTTAATACGGTCTGTAGTTTTTGGGAGTTTGAATTATAGATTTCCTTTTCTTCTACTTGGACAAAGTTGTATTTAACGCTGATGAGTGAATTAGAAGAATACAAAAAAGGTAGAAATGGCTTTGTTTGGTATTCAGTTACATTCTTTCAGTGGACTTCTGTTAACAGTTCTTGGTTACCTTAGCTGAGGCCCCGGTCTCCATCTCCATGACGAGCAGCGCTTGGTTGGGGCTACTTTCGATCACCTCCTTGGTCTTTTCCAGGACTCTCTTCTGGATGTCAGCCTTGTAGTTGCGGTCCAAGTCATCCATGGTCTTCTTCAGGCCCTTCAGGGATTCCCTCATCTCGTCCTTCTTCCACTGGGAGATCACCGCAGTGCCTATCAACTGCAGAGAGGACGCACGTGTTGGTACCGTCTCACAGAGCTGCACTGGAGGCTTCTGAGCACAAAGATGCTATTTACCTCCGTCATGTCGGCGATGTCTTTCTGGATGTCCTTGTTGGGGTCCGTCTGCTGCTTCACCTTTTCTCCCAGTGCGGACAGAGACTGGAGCAGGGAGTCAGCTTTCCTCTGAGCCTGATGGATGTGAGACAGAGGCAGCATGAGCAGTGGAGCAGGAGTGATCAGGGAGTAGGGATGGGTACCGAGCCCCGGTATTAAACGGGCCCCGGGGCTGAATTATTAAAGACCCTGGTACCGTTAAGCTCCGACGTTATCGGTCTGGAGACATGTAAAAAATGTATGTCATATGTATTATTGCTACACAAACATTATATTGCAGTTTTAGTGTCGCCAACTCAGTTTCTAAGTTTTAAAAGTTTTTTAAAGTTTCGCAAAAAGACTGCAAAATGCGTCTATGATTATTCTGAGTATTTTTGATCTTTCCAATCCAGACGAGAGATTTCTCTCTCCCGTCTGTGTGCGAGGGGGCGGGGAAGTTTACACACACGCAGCTGCTACATGCAGCAATACACTGCGGAGATGGCGGAGAGAACGCGCTCCGAGGTGTGGTTAAACTTTACCCGTCTCGATGTGGACAATGCTCGTTACCAAAAGTGCAATAAGAGTTTAGCATGTAAGGGCGGTAACACGAACAGTTTGTCGAAACATTTAGCAAAAGTGCACCACATTCAGACGGAGGAATGCACCGGGTTCGACTGTCTTTCTGGTAGCTCTGTAGCCCCAAACACTGTTGTTTTTTCTGATGTGAAATATTATGTATTTAATTTAAATAAAAAGCAATGTTAGTTTTCTTCACAATTTGTTTAGTTAGTTTACCTTATTTTTTTCTCCAAAAGAACCGATAAGAGTACCGTTAAAAGGCCGGATCGATAAGCGGTATCGATAAAAGTAGTAGTACCGTTAAAACCTTAACGATACCCATCCCTAGAAGGGAGACATTAGGGAAGAAGGAAAAAAGGAAGAAGAGCCGTGGAAGCAAGAGGAAAGAAGAAAAGAGGAGGATCAAACAGCAATTGTTGTCTAAAAATAGTAAAGATGAATTTGTCCTCAGGCCAAGAGAGAGAGGGGAGAAATTCTAGATGTAGCTCCAAGTTCAGCATAAGACAAAAACAAGCTTCATTAAAGTTTCATCCCTGGGCTTTCTCACCAGGGACCAAATTCAAATATCTAGTCCCTAAGACTGAGATCTAGTTAGGGTTTTCAGTCAAAAGGCAGCAAGAAAACCACCAACACGGCCCTAAGTTAGACATAAACTGTAGGAGAACAAATTTAGCTTCTTTAAAATGCTTTCTAAATTATTTTCTATGCAAGTAGAGGTAGGGTGGTTGTGTCAGATGGGCATAAAGCTTAAAGCAAGTGCATACGTTTGTGTGCATCTCTCTCTGTGTGTGTGTGTGTGTGTGTGTGTGTGTGTGTGTGTGTGTGTTTGTATATATATGTGTGTGTGTGTGTGTGTGTGTGTGTGTGTGTGTGTGTGTGTGTGTGTGTGCGTGTGTGTGTGTGTGTGTGTGTGTGTGTGTGTGTTTGCATATATATCTCTGTGTGTGTGTGTGTGTGTGTGTGTGTGTGTGTGTGTGTGTAGTGTGTGTGTGTGTGTGTGTGTGTGTGTGTGTGTGTGTGTGTGAGAGTAACAAGAGCTATATTCAGAGCTCTGCTGCCTTGGCTACAATCTTTCATCATTGCTTTTGTATGATTGGTGTTTAACTACGGTATTTAGCGTCTACTGCACCTCCGCTTTTAGGGTTGACGTAGACCCAAACGTCGCCCGGAGGTCCCCCGATGTTGTTGCGGGAGCTGCTGCACTGGCTAACGCTAAACTAGCTAACGCTACATTAGCAAAACAAACGCTGATTTCTTTTGCAAAAGGTGCAGCGGGCTTCACACACGTTCCCCTCCACTGGTTTCAACCAAGCACTAAATTCGATGTTTTCCAACCAAATACGGTTGAATTTACACTTCCCCATATTTATTTGTAAGTAGATTCGAAGAGACATGAGTTTCTGACTGCCGCTAGCTGAAGCTTGGTTGCTAGGTTACTAGCTAGGTGTTCTCCGATAAGGGGCCGGGGGAAACAAAGTTAGTGATACTGGTTCCATGTTGATTTAGTTCAATACAAATTGTTGGGGGGAACTGAAAGGCTCTTACTGTACTGGTTACTTTGCAGCCGGGACATTTTCCCCAAAACACATTTTACACGCGATCGCAACACAGAAGTACCTTTCAAATCCGATCATTTTTAAGACCTTCTAAATCATATTTAAGACCTTTCTTATTTTTTTGGTCATATTTAAGACCTTTATAAGGCCTTAATTTCAGATGATCAAATGTAAGACTTTTTAAGACCCCGCGGAAACCCTGGTGTGTGTGTGTGTCTGTGTGTGTGTGTGTGTGTGTGTGTGTGTGTGTGTGTGTGTGTGTGTGTGTGTGTGTGTGTGTTCTGACCTTCTGGGCCTCTGTTCCTGTCACAGCAACAATGCGGCGGATGCCCTTAGCAATGGCCTCCTCTGAGACGATGACAAACGGCGCGGCGTGACCCGAGTTCCGCAGATGGCTTTGGATAAGAGAAACCAACAGCACGTTACCGACAGTGTTACACAACTGTGGGAGGCAGATAATAAGGAGAGCGGTTAGGGGAAAGGAGGACATTACAAAAAACAGCAGCAAAAAAATGTAGCTCTACAAACTATTCCAGGCTCCGACTGCACGTGGCTGTTTCACAGTAAAAACCCACAGATTACATTTCCACTTTGTCAGACACTTGGGAGAACTGTTGGCTTCATGCAGACACAGACATTTCTTTAAAAACTGCAGGTTTGGAGTGGAACATGCGCCGTATCATTAATCAGCAATGCCATAGACGTAACCGTGAATTCACAATCAAAGCAGCAGCTCATGTAGCAAAATCGCTAACAGGTTAAAACTGTGGTCTTGTTCTGCTAATTTACCAAGCTTCAGAAACATATTCAACTGACAGCATCATGATGAACGTTATGGAGCATGTGGTTTGCATCCCTGTCACAAGTCAGCATAAGAAATGCAAGACAGCCATGAAAAAGTAAAGCATTTCACTCACGTTCCACCACAAAACTCGATGGATGTGAGAGCACCAGCGGTGCTCTCGGGGTTCTCCAGCAGCTCCTCCACGGGGATGCCAATGGACACGACTCGGACCGGGTCGGGGTACGTCTCATCGAAGACGGCGCGCAGACCCTGGATAGCCTTGGCTTTTGCTAGTGGGGCATCCATGGCGTAAACTGGCTGGAGAAAGCAAAGTGTAATATTTAGAATCATTATTATAATCAGGGTTAAAGGTTGGTTCAGTCCCTCATCACCTTATTAAGGAGACATTAAAGAGCTCCGATCATGCTATTTCTGACATATATTATGGGTATCAGACATAAAAAAAACATGTCTATGACATGTTTTGCTCAAAATACCAAACAGATCATGCATTTTAGACATCCCTCATATCCCTCTATTTCAGCCCCGTTAGAGAATGGCTGATTCTCTACTGGCCCCGCCCCCTTTTGAGCAGCTGGCACACTGTGAGTTCTGTGACGAGCAGGCTGTCTGCTCTGCTCAGATGCAGCTAAATGCTGCCGTGATGAAACGCCATATCATGTTCCAAACCACTTCAAGGATTATTTCTGAAACAGTATGGAGCTCAAATGCTTCTTTTCTTGCGGGTTTACTAGAAGGTGAGTTCCTTCTTTTATTTCCTTTTACAGATACTCTCCAGTACAGGTGTCTGATAGGGCCGTTGGCGTAAAGCCAGCCAATATTTTTGATATTGCGTCATATCGGCGGCAAATCTGGATCAGCTCCGTTGTACCCCCGTTTTTAGAGATTTGGGTACGGAGGAAAAGAGAGAATGTTTTGTTTTCTGACACTTGGTGAGTTCCCTGACACACCGGGGACACATATGTATAAAAGACATCAAAAAGTACATTTTGCATGATAGGACACCTTGAAGCCTTTATTCTGTGTAGGTTTTAGCAGAGGATGTTGGATAGAATTGTCACTGATGCATCAGAATCATTTGAAAAAATACATGTGAATGTTCCCACTAACCTTTGCATCTTTTATGATAGCACAAGCGATCTCCTCCGTCCGGCGGACCTCCCCCGTGCTCAGGGCGCCTTTAGCAGTGAAATCAAAGCGCAGACGGTCGGGGGCCACAGAGGAGCCCCTCTGGTCTGCCTCCCCCAGAACCCCCCGCAGGGCGAAGTTCAGGATGTGTGTGGCGGTGTGGTTGCTCATGATTGGCCTACGACGAGCCTGGAGAAAGTATATGAGCAAATACGTGTCAGATAAACAGATCTGATACAGATGCTAAAAAAGTGGAATAAACTACTCTAGGTAACACTTTATAATAACAATCATTATTACTTTGTAAATTGATTTGAGTTAATAGTTATTGTAATGTTAAAAAACAATAAAAAGGATAACAAATAATGTTTATTAGTCATGCTCTAATTGATGTTATTTTATTATATATATATATATATATATATATATATATATTGAATCATAGCTGATAAGACAATAAAAAAAGAATTATTCAATTTGTATAAGTGAACTATTATCAGTTTATGGTTGCACAAATTATAGCATTAAATATACTATATTAAGCATATATTAGTGATTAGCCAATGGTTTGAATTTTTTTTAGAAATTGTTTGTGAAAGCAATCATTTGATTTTCTCTAAATACATGTATGTATTTATTTATTCTATATAATAATGTTTATTGACCGCTTACAAATCAACTTTAACCATTAATTAAGTGTCAATCTACGTAATGATTACAAATATTTGGTTATCATTAAAAACAATTGGTTATGGAATATAAAATGTGTCTAATATTTAACTCATAAAATAACCTTAAAAGTAAATAGCATTACTTGCAATAAAATTGGCAACTATGAATTAAGCATACATTAATGATGTTCTTTATATAGTTTTACCCAACTGTTACCCAAGTGTTGATAATAGATTTCAAATACTGAGTTATGTTCTCACCTCATCGAGGCGTAAGGTGACGCGGTCTCCGACCTTCAGAGTGCCGTAGACCGTCCCCAGATGGAGAACATAACCTCCTCGAACCTGCGTGTTCTTCACAGTGAACTCCATCCGCTGCCAAGACAGGAAAAAAGACGGATAAGCAAAATGTTCGGAATTGTTTCTGTTCCGCAGAAAACAGATAAGACATTTCAGAAGTCCCGTTAGTTTAGTTACAAAGTGATAGATGGTGTGTTTGTTTTATCAATTTTAAATACATTTTGAAGACCCATGCTTCAGATTCTGACGTTTTTTAAGAAATGTTGTCAGATACAGAAGAGAACATAACACTAATACATTAAGAAGAAGTGCCTTTAGCATGTTTTGGAGAAAAATACCAAGACATACAAAAGAAAAAAACAAAGTACCGACATTTGAATGGGTTTGAAATGTTTTTTGACAACTGTGAAATGAAAGTGTTTTCACGGCATCAAGGGTCTTACTTGTGAGACTATTTGCAATCTTTCATCTGTTCTCCTGTCCACATGCGGATATTTCCAACTTACATCATGGTCTTACTGCCTGCAGCTATCACAACCCATTTAAACAAACACTGACTAAGTGGCAGTGTTTGTCATTACTCATACATTTAAAATGAACAAAAGGTGAATTACTTTTAGCTTTGGAAGAACCTGGATTTCTTTTTAAATGCACAACTATCTATATTAGCTTTAGTGAAAAAAGCAAGCACCAAATCTCATGTTTTCACAAAACTCTCAAACAGCCTCAGTTTTCTTCATTTGTATTGCACTTACATCCTCTGTGCTGTCGTCCTCTCGAACCATGTACCCCTCGTCGAATGTCTGCCCTCCCTGCTCGGCGTAGAAGGAAGTGGAGTCCAGCAGCACGCCGCACTCCTGACCCGTGGTCACTTCATCGCAGAAGGCGCGGTCGCAGCGCAGAGCCTGCACCGTGGCTGAGGCCTGCTCGAAGTCTAGACACGCAGACAGGAAGAGAGTTAGCAGTCGTTCGTGTGATCTTTAAATCTGTCTTTTGAGAATACAACCCACTTACTGTAGTTGCCGTTTTCCTCAGACGTGTATTTGTATTTGGAAGAGTCGTCTGTGGCGGGGATGTTCTTGTTCCTCAGATCTTCAATGGCATAGATGTCCAACATGATGTGGTCCACGTCTCCTGCCCCCTTACCCTGGGACTTTATCTACACACACAAAGTCATTGGTCAGTTATACACCCAAACTCTACAACAATTGAACACAAGTCAATTTATTTACATGAATGTGCTCCATTTCTTCTCAAAGCAACAATACTCCTGACGACATTACAAATAAAAGTGTGTGTACTTTCCAAAACTCTATTTCTCTCCTCCTCCCCAGTGTTTTATAAATGAAGTCCATTTGCCATTTTACCGTTCATATTAGAACATATATACGCTGTGTGGGGGGACGCAATTTATTTTGAGCACCTGTACAATCTAACGCATTAAATCCCTGCAGGAATACATCTCATCTTTGTAAAGCCTTTACAGCCCGTCCACACGGCGGGGGCGTTGAAGCTTCAACGCTTCTTCCCATTCACTTTGAATGGGGTGACGTCACACTTGGCCGAACTACATTGTGGGAGCGTCGCTTCGCTTTGCTCGCTTCAAAAGTTGAACTTTTGAAGCTTCGACGGAAGCGTCAGCCAATCAAAACATATGCCAGTCCAAGCTCTAGCCAATCAAACTGCGTGCTTGCGTGTCCGGGGTGGGAGATTCATGTGATTGGTTGTTGGTCGAGTTTCAGACACGCACGCCGTGTGGACGCTGCGTTAATGTTCAGTTTGTGTTCATATTCTCTTCAAGCTATGTTTAACTAAACCTCAGTGTAGAAAACTCTGATAGCTTCAACCAAAAACAACCTTTACAAGCTTCACAAAGTTTGGACTTTCTGTTGTGTTCTATTGGGTATACTTAGGAAATATAAAAACGGATACTGTGACTGCAATGACAGCATGTCTACACACTTCACTGTTGTGTTGGACAGCAGTCTGAGGCTGCAGTAAACTTGAAAATACATCAATCTCTTTGCAAAACTAAGGGATAAGCAGAGGGCTGTAAAGTAAATGAGGGATTATTTAAAACAGCAGGTGCACCGCTTCTGGTTCTGACTTACAGTGCAATACTGGAAAACGCTGACACAAGGGGAACAAGTGTACCCACGGGAGAGGACACAAAACACTGCTCAGTGGAGTTTCCCCTCCCAGCTAAGGCAGATTCAAACAATCAGTTAACATCAGCCCTCCAGGCGTCCTCACCTGTGCTGCCTTCTTCTCCTCCTCAAAGGAAGCCACGTCCACCGCCATGCCTTTCTCCTCTGCGATGAGGGAGGTCAGGTCCAGAGGGAAGCCGTATGTGTCGTATAGCAGCCATGCTGTGTCACCTGGTAGGGAGAAACAAAAGCTGATTGATATGCAGGAGACTGTTTGAAGCTACAATGCTCAAAGACTCCATGAGTCAAAGAGAAAACATGTTATTCCAACAAAGTAATGCAGTCAGCAGCAAAGAGTTCGATGTGAGGGTATGTAAATGTAGGAGAAGTCACGGATAGACTGGCATTTTAGCACTAGCTTCAATTTGTCGCCTCGGGACAAAGAAGAAGTGCAAGTAAAAACCCTGAGGTAGACAACAATCTGTCTCAACGACTTATTTTGTGATAGATCTCTTATTAGTGTTTTGGCTTTTCTAATTATAGTCGCTTTCCTTTAGCAAATCTGAGCGGTTCAAAATAGTGAATAAGAAAATGTAACACATTATATATGGTGAGACAGACATGTGAAAAAAGAGAAACCTATCCATAATGACTACGACCAAATCGGATCAGTTTAAAAGACCAAAAACTGAGCAACGGAAGAAAGGGATAGAGGAAAGGGCAAAGTACACTTGAACTCTCTCACCTGGAATGGTCTTGTTCTCTCCCAGACTCATGATCTTCCTGTCGAGGATACGGCGCCCCCCTGCTGAGGGGTTTTGTAGGAACGTGCACCCTCCTCCTCGTTAATAAATGTCCTTCACCACTTCAGGATCTTTCTTCAACTCAGGGAAGGCATTGCCCTGAAGAAGAGATGATGTGTATTGTGGATGGACATGTAGAAGAGAGGGTATTGTGTTAGGATGGTAGAAAGCTCCAAAGTGAATATTTAACAGTAGAGAACAGATCAAACATGATATGTGCACAATATTAAGGTGAAAGAATAGAAAACCTCACCAGGGAATCGACCACCACATCCACCAGAGTGGCAAAAAAGCCTTTCTGGGCTCCGAGCTTCTCATGGGAATAACGGACTGCGCGACGCAGGATCCTCCTCAGCACGTAGCTAATGAAGGAAACGGCAAAATATCATAATGAAGATTTAAATACCGTTCTAACACAAAATCTATGGTGTCATTGCTGAAACATTAAATTATCCAAAGTGTGATTCTGTACATCAAAGACACGCTAATTTCTCTTCAAACACACATTACAGTGTTCTAGTGGTATTTTTAAAAGGTCCCCTATTTTACTGTTTTTAATCAATATATTATGGGTCTCAGATATATACAAAACATGTCTCTGAAGTGTTTGGCTCTAAACACCAAACAGATCATTGCATCATCCCATAATCCCCTCTGTTTCAGCCCTGTTTCAAAAGCTTTTCAAGCTCCAGCTCCGAACCGGCCCTGAAACACCGTTGGTGTGAATGAGGTATAGGAGGAGGGGGGGGGGGG
>NW_011336622.1:0-2156 GCF_000735185.1 Notothenia coriiceps | reverse complement strand
TCAGCTGACTCAGATAAGGAGATATATGATACATTATGATGTGATATGCCGCGGACTGTACTTAATGTTACTCTGATCCAGTTACTTATGTTGTGGCAGATATTTAAGTAAGCTTTCTTAACGCTAATGTTATAATAGTCAGATTGCTCTGAAGATGGGAGGGGATATTCTATTAATGTTCACGTTCACACAGTCGGTGATTTTTGCCGGCCGTCTTTCCTGCAACGGCAGCTTTTCTGTATTTCCTTTCTCCTGTAATATGACTTGATCGCTTTAAACTCTGCACACTGAGCTCTGATTGGTCAGCAGGCAGTGCTTTCACTGAGTTGAGCTCTTAGCCTGCAACCTAACCTGGTCGGGGCCCGCACAGCATAAGTTACCATGGAGATCTAGCCTGCTAAAAAGAGAACCAGCTTCGTAGGACCGGAAACCCAGAGTTTTCCCTGAAGTTAGCCGGCCCAAGCGAAAATCCTGCTTCGTAGTATACCCCCACAGTAAAGGTGTGTATGTTGAAGTACATGGGATTTATTGTTTTATTTGAGTGTGTTTTTATCATGCTATCGAGTTAGGTATCCACATTCTTTGAATTGCACTGATATTCTTGTCTACTACTACATTTCTGGTCCTGTGACATCACTAGGGACCGCGACAATAGTAATAACATTTCGATCGAGCCTGAAAAGGCAATGCTATGAACTATTGCAGCACACTAGGAATCCACAGATTTTACTTTTCTTTTACCCAAACACATTCCAACACATTAGTGTATCTACAATTACCAAATACCCAACTTTATCGCAACTGGATGAACAACAAGGTCAATAATGGCCCAAATTCATTGGATATACATATTTTAAGTATATAAAAAGGTGTATCAGTAAATTCTGACGTTGACCTTTTCTGGCATCAAATCTACAGGGGCGACTTTAGCCACAGACCCCACCTTACATTCCCCCTAATGTCTAGCTATAATGACAATTCTTTGTGTCTCTGAGAATGTAATTGTGCCCCACGTTCCCTTATATAACCATCAGTGTTTTGTGCAGATCCTAATTACGTCCTGCAGGGCAGAGATGGCTGCTGGTGGCAATCTAATCTAATCCTCACCCTGGAGACTAATAAAGGACTTAATATTGTGTGTGTGTGCATGTGTGAGAGTGTAAAAGGGGCTAGAGCCCTAGGATTTCAGACGTCGTGAAAAGTTAGAGGAAAAGGATGTAGTAAGCGGTTAAATTCGTTAAAATGATTCATGATCACTATAACAGAAAGAAAGTGGATCATGAACTGGCTTTTTTAATTACAGACAAGATCGTAATGCGAGTTGGCAATTCAGGCAAGATATTCCAAGAGAAAGGGACGCAGCTTTTACATTTGGGACATTCATGAAGCAGCGGACCAATTCAGAAGAGAATAACTAGATGTATTATTCAAAAAGAGCACTAAAGGACATGCCAAGCAGCTATTCACTGAGAGCAAAGCCCTGATGAAAGAAAAGTGATTCAAATGTAAAAGAGTACTCTGCTATTATTATTGCTGGATAGTAATCATCCTTAAATAATATGTGTCTTTGGAAATGGGACAACTGTTTAACCACTACTGGATGATAAACATGTTCTGCTTAATCACAGATGCGCTCCACTAGCTCTAACAATAACCAGTATTTATTTAGATCTACGTGATTGGGCGAGTGTCTGGAAAACTAATTGGGAAAGCAACATTAAGCACAAGCACAGTAGAGACAAAGCTCCACTGAAAAAACTATTAGTTAAAGAAATGTTGTCAGTGTGCTGTGAGTAAACTCTTTCTGTAGCTCCTTTCTGTAGTTGCCTTAGTTTACTTGTAGTTACTTATTGCCTTTTAGAGGCTGTAGCAAGCTCAATGTTAAGTAAGAGTAAAGATACTTGATCAAGAACACTGAATGAAAAGCGATTCTATAGATGGAGTACACACAAGTCTCTCCTTTACAGACAGGCTTACTCAATTCAAAACCATACAGTTTCTTGCAAGTGTATAAATAAGAAGATAAATGAATACAAAGCTTAACCTGTTAAGCCCTGAGCCTCTTTTTCAGGTCTCAGGCTCGAAAATGACATGCCCAAAACAAATGACTATATCTTCACTTCTAAAAGGGGTAAATTAATAATCTTTTTTCTCAA
>NW_011336621.1:0-2295 GCF_000735185.1 Notothenia coriiceps | reverse complement strand
TGATGGCGCAATTATTTTTATGTGCGTCCCGTCAATAGCACCGACCACACCGGGCATACCTGCAATTGCCATGAAGTTGGCTTTGATCCTGTGTAGTTGTTGATTGTCCAAAGGAAACCGGATAAACTGTTGGATGATATGTGGTCTAGAGAGCGCGTTGATGGTTTGGTTTATGGCACGGCTGACGGATGGTTGCGATATTCCTAAATCGGCGGCATTACTTTTAGGCCTAAAATACTTAGTGAATTGCTCTTAGTGAATAAAATTAGGAGTCCTAAATTTAAGACTGACACGCCCATTATGTTTAGGAGTTTCTCCTAAATTCGCCAGTTAGGAGCTACTTTTAGCCCTAAGATCCTTTGTGAATACGGCCCCTGGTCTGTGGGAAAGACTGCAGCAGGCTGAACTCAGTGAATGTTTATTAACACAGGAACCAGAAAACAGATTTACACTCGTTAACTACCAGGTGAAAGAAATCATTTTTGAACAAACAAACCCCGGTGCGACATCCGCTTCAAATACAACACATCGTTTTTAGAAAATAGTGACAAAAAGAGTTAGAGATGCGGTCAAATATTGACCAATTATTTTCATATTGATATAAAAAGGTGATAAAAAAAAGGTAAAAAAAAGACAGCGTATGTACATCGGTATAAAAAGAAGAAAGAGTCTGTTTTTATGATATGGTTCTTATTTGATTCTCGGCTCCTCGCAGCCGATTGGTTGTCCTGAGGGACAAACTCGCATCTGATTGGTCGGTGGAGGTAGGAGGCGTGGCCTAGGGGGTCTAGTGGTGAGTGACAGCGGCTGAAGCTGCTCTGCGTACGTGTGTGAGGGGTGTGTGTTGTGTGAGGGGTGTGTGTTGTGTGAGGAGTGGGTGTTGTGTGAGGAGTGTGTGTTGTGTGAGGAGTGTGTGTTGTGTGAGGAGTGTGTGTTGTGTGAGGGGTGTGTGTATGAGGGGTGTGTGTTGTGTGAGGAGGAGTGTGTGTGCTCGGTGTGTGTGGGGGCAGGGGCGGAGGGGGAGGCGAGGGACGTTGTGGGCGTTGCCGGGGAATCCAGCGAGGAGGCGGGGCTTGCCTGAGACAGGTGTGTGTGTGTGAGGTGGGATGCCGGCTGTGTGAGGGAGGGGCGGGGGTGTGTGTGTGAAGTGTGTGTGTGAGGTGAGGTGTGTGTGTGAGGCAGATCTCGGGGTCTTTTCAGCTGTTGGGGCGGGTCCTCCTCCAGATCTGAGACAAAACACAGAAATCTTTTATTTATTTTTGTATTCAACACATGGCAGTTATTTTAAAACAAAACATGTTCACTTATACTGGCTGTTTTATTTATTTTGTATAGCGCATGGTGGAAAGGAGCAGGGAGAAGAACATCTTATTTTACCCTTCTTAAAAAAAAAATAACAAAAAAATGAAATAACCATAAAAAAAGTTAAATAAATAGAAATTGGGGAATTTAAACGTTTATTTTATTTGAATTGTTATACAGCATCGTCGTCTTACCGTCAAACTGAGTTTCACTCTTCGCTCTCTTCCTCTTCTTCTTTTTACCCTAAAACACACAAACACATCATAATCAGCACGGTGGAAACAGCAGGTAACAGTAGCTAAATCATCTCCGTCAGATAAAGCCTCAATATCCATAAAAATACATCTGGAGGCTAATGTTGGGCTATAAAGGAACTACAGCACGGTCACATGACTTCACGTCACCACCGCTAAGCTAAAGGAGGCTAATGTTGGGCTATAAAGGAACTACAGCACGGTCACATGACTTCACGTCACCACCGCTAAGCTAAAGGTGGCTAATGTTGGGCTATAAAGGAACTACAGCACGGTCACATGACTTCACGTCACCACCGCTAAGCTAAAGGTGGCTAATGTTGGGCTATAAAGGAACTACAGCACGGTCACATGACTTCACGTCACCACCGCTAAGCTAAAGGAGGGTAATGTTGGGCTATAAAGGAACTACAGCACGGTCACATGACTTCACGTCACCACCGCTAAGCTAAAGGTGGCTAATGTTGGGCTATAAAGGAACTACAGCACGGTCACATGACTTCACGTCACCACTGCTAAGCTAAAGGAGGCTAATGTTGGGCTATAAAGGAACTACAGCACGGTCACATGACTTCACGTCACCACCGCTAAGCTAAAGGTGGCTAATGTTGGGCTATAAAGGAACTACAGCACGGTCACATGACTTCACGTCACCACCGCTAAGCTAAAGGAGGCTAATGTTGGGCTATAAAGGAACTACAGCACGGTCACATGACTTCACGTCACCACCGCTATGCTA
>NW_011336620.1:0-2257 GCF_000735185.1 Notothenia coriiceps | reverse complement strand
CGCTATAATACTCCCATGTATTATTTATTATAATTATGATATATTCTGGCCAGTTGCTTTCCATCTCGTGCACAAACTTATCTCGTGCCCTCATTGGTCATGTGCGCGTTCGTGTGTGTTGGAGGAGGGGCTCTGTAACTAACGAGGAAATGTGTCTATTGTTCAGATTTTGTATCTTTAGGTTCATTTTTGTTCCCATGCTCCTCAATGTCCCGTTCATTTGACATCTCTTGCCTGGAGAGAAATCTCTAAACGTTTTAAAGCGCAGACACAGACTTCTCTTCCTCTCACTTTAAAGCTAACAGGCTGCGTGTGTATGAAGACGCCCGGAGGCAGAAACAGAAACCCCGGAGACAATCACATGGTGCGTCATCAATACAGAGAGAATACAGATCCTGCTCTGTCTCCTTCACTGAACCTCCATTACTATATATTTTAATTGTATTATCATCAGCTGCCTTTCACACTGGGGACTAATGTTTGAAAATGGCTGATTTTGACCCTCAATTTCTTCCAGTTTCTTTTCATTTTGAGGCTTACAGTAAAAAACAAGGTGTCTCCTTAATATCTATCAAGGAGCACCCAGAGCAGTTTGGGGGTTCGGTGCCTTGCTTAAGGGCACCTCTGCAGCCCCCAGGAGGTGAACGAGCAACTCTCCAGATACCACTTCCACGCTGTGTATTTGGTCCTATAGGGACTTGAACCGGCAACCCTTTGGTTCCCAAAGTCCCTACAGACTGAGCCACCTTACACGTAACACTTCAGTTTATTTCTGTTGGCTTAAAACAAAAGGTCACTTCTTAATATTGATCAAGGACAGGACAGGAGTTGGGGTTCGGTGCCTTGCTTAAGGGCATCTTTGCAGTACCCAGCAGGTTAACTAGCACCTCTCCAGGTACCCTTTCTACGCTCTCATTGGTCCGATCGGGACTTGAACCGGCAACCCTTTGGTTCCCGGACAAAGTCCCTACAGACTGAGCCACTTTACACACAACACTTAGGAGTAAGTTGTAAATAAGGGCTGATTTTGACCCTCAGTTTATTCCTGTTTCTGTTCATTATGAGGCTTTAAAGAAAGTCTCTTCTTAATATTAATCAAGGAGAGGAGAGGGAGAGTCAGTTCTCTGTTGACCAGAGCAGTTGGGGGTTCGATGCCTTGCTTAAAGGCACCTCGGCAGTGGCCCAGAATCAGAATCAAGTTTATTTCACGTTCACACTTTCTAAAAAAATAAGTTGCAAAGTAGGTAAAAAGAAAGAAAGAAATATATAAGGATAATAACAATTATGAAATACAGGAGGTGGACTGGCCCCTCTCCAGGTACCGCTTCACGCTCTGTGTTTGGTTCGATCAGGACTTGAACCGGCAACCCTTTGGTTCCCAGGCCACGTCCCTACAGACATAATTTTTACACACAACTCAGGAATAACATGTCAAATAAGATGCTCTGAAACACATTTAACCATCAATATTATCTTTGAGTATCTGAAACAGTGAGGGGGTCGACAGGAAGTTAATTGGCAGAAAACTCTGTATAATTCCAGTTTCTTAAATGTAAATATTTGCTCCATATCCTCTATTTCCGTAGTTAAATACTTTGACTTAATTACCAATCTCAATGCAGTATGTGTACTTACTTAAGTTAGTTGTTTTCCTTTAGTTAAGTAAATGTTAACGCGGTCATTTAAAGTCTTCTGACCCCCCCAATGTCCCCACAACCTTTTAACACATTTATTTTAAACAACATTTTTGACGACGTGCTTCTCTGTTAATAATATTTTCTCTCTCCTGTTCTTCCCTGATCTTCAGATTCTTATCGTCTCATAACCCTTTAAATGTGACCTTGCACAAATACTTGTTTCCTAATAAAACCTGAGACAGAGCACTTCCTGTACCACTCCACCATTCACCTCCGCTCCACAGAGCCGACGTGTCTCAGAGGAAGTGACTCACACATACAAGATGCTTCTTGAATTGAGAACCAAATTCATGCCGGCTGTGTGCCTTGGCAGTCTCAGATTATCTGCGGTAATAAGGCACGGTGTCGCTAACCCAAAATCCTAACTCTGAGAGAGATAGAGGAATAATTGACAGTAAATCTGGGCCAACATGTTCTCAACCGCCCAGAATAGGATTGCTGATCCTGCATTACTCCGTTCTTCACTTATAAGAATGAGAAAGGAAGACTCAGCACTCCTGCTCTCAGAATGTACGAGTGTGACGGAAATGGTCTGAATCCAGAGATGGGAAGTAGTGGAT
>NW_011336619.1:0-1431 GCF_000735185.1 Notothenia coriiceps | reverse complement strand
TGACCCAAACCTGTGTCTGACAGTAATTTATCTTAATTTGTTTGTAAAATACCTTATTTCAAGATTTGCTGACCAAATAAGAATTCACAAGTCTAATGTTCTTAAAAGAAGCTTCATCATCTTACACAAGCAGCTCTTGCATAGTACATTATTCTCAAAACAAGTCCAGTAAGAATTTATGGCTAGATATAAGATGGCAACTCTTGGCAAGATCAGTAATTTTTGCAGTGCAATAGCAATATTTATTTGAGTTAACTCAATTGTCTTTGTTGTCTTGACGTAAAATTCTTTCGCAGCATGGATACGCAAATATTTAAGTTGAAATAACAAGTTGGGTCTTAGAGTGTAGTTTGGTTATTTTCTGATGAGAAATAATGTTTGAAAGCTGAGGAACATTTAAGTGTAAATTCTATATTATGTCTATATATTTGATCGAGTCTGGTTAGATTCGTTCTAACAGGGCTGCAGATAACGATCATTCTCACTATCAATGAATCCGTTGATTTTGTTGATTGATAAATTAATCGGGTTTTCAGTAAAGTCTCAGAAAAGTCCAAGGTCATGTCTTTAAATGTCTTGTTTTGTAAGTCCAAAACCCAAAGATATCTAAAACAAAGAAAAACACCATATCTTGATATTTACAGTAAAAGACTGAAAACTGAATTTTTTTTGCATTTTTCAGCTTTAGGTAAGAAATAAACTCTCTACGGTTTATTTTACAGTAATACTGTTTTAGTTCGGCTTCACTTCATCTTGCAATAAAAGCAGTTATTATAAATGATGATGTGGAATATTTAGTTTGCTTATGAAGTAACAAAAGCAACACAATTTATTAGTCTCTAATCTCTCTATGAGCCTACAGTTTTTTTAATGACATTATGGAGATTTAAACATTAGAAATCTTAGGTGTTGCCTCTGTTACCTGCTAAAAATATCTGCAAGTGAGTCGCACGTACACTTATTTGTGGAATATGTAAATTTGCCAGATTGCCAGTTTGTCTTTGGAGGCACAACAGGCATATGCATGAAATGTTGAGTGCTGTTGTATTACATGTTTAGTTTGTTGCATCTTTGCTGTCTCTTGTTTTTTATTATTGAGTAATCATGAATATTAATGTGGGTGTCTGAAATACTCATGATGCTAGCACTTAACTCTGAGGTTACATTTAACTGAGACTTTGTACTCATTCACACCAACGCAACTCCAGTTCAAGCTCCGTGCTAGAGCTTTTCAGGTTCAGAACCGGTTCTTCGGTTTAGCTCCGGTTCTTTTCACACTGCCCAGAGTCTGACTGGTGCTGCGTCATTGGGTCATCGTTTGCATCATGAAGTAACCGTTTGCGTGCCTGCTTCATAAAGCCAAACCGCGCGGAAACCCCTCACAGCTCACACCGACAACAACAACAATGGCCGATTGTGCTCCAGCTTCCT
>NW_011336618.1:0-1427 GCF_000735185.1 Notothenia coriiceps | reverse complement strand
TACTGCCACAGAGCAGATTCGTCAAGTTGTAATGATTGATTTGAGAGGTTGTAATAACCAAGTTGCAGTTGTAATGGAAAATATATTTTAAAAATATTTTCTTTTCTGCAAGTGAATATTTCATCACTAAGTTCATTTTTTTTCTACAAGCTACACATTTTTTTCTTTTCTTTCTGTGACTTCAGATGTGGTTCACAGATACGTGGATATTTTATACAAGTGTAAATGTATGCACACAAACTCAGATCTTTTTCTGAAAGTGCTCACATCAGGTTTTACAAGCTCTCGCATTTTGCACCATATCTACCTTCATAAGAGGCGTGTCAGAGAATGTGAGTGAGTGATGTGTGTGTGTGTGTGTGTGTGTGTGTGTGTGTGTGTGTGTGTGTGTGTGTGTGTGTGTGTGTGTGTGTGTGTGTGTGTGTGTGTGTGTGTTTACCCAAAGTAAATACACTCAGCTCAGTTCTGGTTCTCAGATTTCTTCGGTTGCTTAGCAACACCTTCTAAAGTCGACTAAGAAGTGACTGCAGGAACTCATCACATAATAATATAAAACATTATGAATGATAATTGTATTATGATCATATTAACATGATCTGGTATGATATCAAATAATCAATAATATGTGTGTGTCTTCAGATCATCAGAAGCTGGACCGCGAAGCTCGGATCTGTCGGTTACTGAAGCACCCGAACATCGGTGAGTACGAACTGCACCTGAACGCATCGTGATGCCTCCATGGCGTTAACTGTTAGCTCTGTCCGTTAGCCACTGCTAGCAGTTACCGTTAGCTTCCTCTCTACAGACACACTTCATGCTTTATTAGAGGGGGGGAGAAATACTTCCTGTGGGCCCTTCACAATAAAAGCACCCTTCTGTGGTTCACTCTCTGTAAACATCAAACTCTGTTCTTTAGAGAAATACAAACTCTTTATTCAACCAGTCAGGTGTTCATGACGTCACATTGGGTGCAGCAGCCAATCAGGAGGCTGCAGCCCAGCAAAGCAGCCAATCACAATCTGTGTGGGCCCCACAGTGTTATGTAACTGTGTGTGAGTATGTGTGTGTGTGTGTGTGTGCGTGCGTGCGTGCGTGCGTGTGTGTGTGTGTGTGTGTGGGGGAGGAGAGACGGTTGTGATGCCTTCACCTAAGCTAAGGACACTGTTGCCTAGCAACACACACACACACACACACACACACACACACACACACACACACACACCTGTGTGAAAGCACTCAGAAATAAATAATCAGGTTTTTCTCTCGAAACACTCCTACACAGTACAGCAGAGGAATTTGATTTGTATGTGTGTGTGTGTGTGTGTGTGTGTGTGTGTGTGTGCGTGTGTGCGTGTGTGTGTGTGTGCGCGCGCGGTGTGTGTGTTTGTGTGTGTGTGTGTGGGAGGCAGTTATATATCCTATTATAC
>NW_011336617.1:0-898 GCF_000735185.1 Notothenia coriiceps | reverse complement strand
CCTATCCCCCTGTGTGCCTTCACGTCATACACAGTGGCGGAGCCAGGACATTTTCAGTGGGGTGGCCAGGATGGAACCAGGAATTATGTTGGGGTGGCATTGAAATCACTATTATATGAACATAAAAATAATCTCACTATAAAATAAGGGGTTATTTAAGGCACCTACAACACACCTCTGCATTATTTGGGATTAAGCTAGTGGTGGAATAGATCAAATAATATTCAGTATATCTAACAATTTTTTTCTTATTCCCACAGGCAAAGTAACAACGAAGCTTACATTATATAAATGTAATGCAATATACAGACTGTTTAGCTTATGGAGATCAGCAGCCCTATGAGCTCATTCTCTCAGTGTATCATCAGGAATATAGAGACACACACACGTCATTTAAATAAGAGATTTTAAATTAAATGATTGGTTAAGAATAAACATCTTAAAGTAAATAACAATAAACAATAGCCCTTAACCCTGTTAGGGTCCCCGGTTGTAATTTTACAACATTACTTTAAGGCTTAGCTATCCAAAACAGTCAGTAAATGTTTTTGTTTTCTAAAAGACTACATTTACATAGTCAAAATGTCCTTTTGTTCAGCCTCACAATGCTATTGGGTAGTAAATGTGTTTATAGGTCCTGCCCTCAGGCCATACATATAAGACTAACATTCCTAACAACAGATCTCCATAGTCATCTTGTATGGTGTAAACGCCTTTTTAATAATAACGTTTTTGAATGGAACATTCTCAACATGAATGCATAAATCCAAATAAATGTGTGGGAAAATACTGTGCTTGAAATGTATAATTGAAATTAGATGAGAAAAAATGAGAGCTTTTTGTTTTGATATATATATATATATATAATATATATATATATATATATATATATATATAT
>NW_011336616.1:0-1660 GCF_000735185.1 Notothenia coriiceps | reverse complement strand
GAAGAGACATGAAGAAGAGGGGACACATGTTGATGTAGAAGAGACATGAAGAAGAGGGGACACATGTTGATGTAGAAGAGACATGAAGAAGTGGGGACACATGTTGATGTAGAAGAGACATGAAGAAGTGGGGACACATGTTGATGTAGAAGAGACATGAAGAAGTGGGGACACATGTTGATGTAGAAGAGACATGAAGAAGTGGGGACACATGTTGATGTAGAAGAGACATGAAGAAGTGGGGACACATGTTGATGTAGAAGAGACATGAAGAAGAGGGGACACATGTTGATGTAGAAGAGACATGAGGAAGAGGGGACACATGTTGATGTAGAAGAGACATGAAGAAGAGGGGACACATGTTGATGTAGAAGAGACATGAAGAAGAGGGGACACATGTTGATGTAGAAGAGACATGAACAAGTGGATTTTTCATTTTAGGTGACCTTTAAATAAGAGCGGCCATTGGAATATGCCAGAGGCGCACATGTGGCGTACTGAACAAGAACTAGTTAGTAAGACTAACACTGAACCAACCAAGATCACTTCCGCTTTTTGGGAAATTAACCAGCCCCACTGGAACATCTTTTGTATTACATTTGTATTGATAATCGTGCAATATGTGAACTCAAAATGCTGATTTTTTTTGTACCTGTGATGCGGTTTTCACTCTCCCCCTGCATCTGAAGAGACTCCACATAGATGCTCTGGTTTCCAATGAAGCGAGCGCAGGCAATGCCTCGGTACGGCTGGCAGAAACCTTTGTCAGGAAGCCTGGAATTAAAATAAAGGTCTGATTTAGGCATAGTTAAAAAGCGAAGCATTGAAAGATAGCCAAAAAGCAGAAAAAATAACTAGAACGCCTTAGTTTTCCCAGGAGGTAGCTACATGTTAACAGTAGGAACCTATAACTATAATAGCTATCACATGATATGTTAAGCAAAAGTTAATTAATTGGCTTATTTCACTTTTTAAAAGACAAATTGGTATTGGTGTATTTTCTGCTGATGAGTAACAGGAAGTTGCATTTCAGAAAATTGTGTTCAAAGACATAAAACATGTATTTCTTTAACAGTTTGTAAACCAAATACAGTGCCCTAAAAGTTAACTATGAAAGTGTATAAAATAAATAAAAATAAAAACTACACAACCAATAGGAGTTCTTGTATTTGTAATAAAAGGCCAGTTGTTAGCTATCACATGATATTTTAAGCAGAAGTTAATTAATTGGCTAATTTGAGCTTGTAGGCAAATTGGTATTGGTGTATTTCTGCTGATGAGTAACAGGAAGTTGCATTTAAAAAAATTGAATAGTGTGTTTGAAGACATTGATGTCACTCTATAATAGGTTGCCAACCAAATGGACAGATTGACCGGTGTAAAGTGCCCAAAAAGTGAACTGTGAAAGTGTGTAAAATAAAAGCTACACAACCAATAGGAGTTATTAGTTCTTAGTGTTAGCCATAGTTATCATGAGTACTCCTCAGTACTGTACTGTAAGCTCTAATATGTATTAAACGTGTCATAATATTTGCAAATATGTGCAGACTGCCCTTCAGTCCTTCTTTTGTGGAGCATTATGGGATGTGATCGAGGAGCAGCTAACACCCTATTTATATTTCTACTCAACTGTTTGAAACAGCCATGTCTGCAAATCGTC
>NW_011336615.1:0-1627 GCF_000735185.1 Notothenia coriiceps | reverse complement strand
TTTTGTATAACTATAATGATCATATAAAGATGAGCCTTTACCTCACTGGTTGTAGAAAAAGCTTCTTATATTCGTTAGCATAGCTAGCTAACCAGATGCTAATAACAACAAAGTTATTGACTGTATGATCAGTATGACAGATGAACAGATCGCCACTGGGCTTTCAACTAAAGACACAGCCACGCAGAAACTGCAGAATGTGTACGGCTCCTTATCGGTACTGCAATTTCAGAAGTGCTGGAGCGGCGTTCTTGTGCTCTCCGTCAGAACTGAACCCCTGTCAGTCGGGACATATACCACGTGATGACACGTTAGGCTCGTGTTGTGTTCAAGGACCCTGACCTTGGCCAGGAAAAACAGGCACTCGCTTGTTTAATTTTTTTGCGGTCTAGATTTCTTACATTTTTTTCTTTTTTGGGTGCGTTTATAAATTACCTCGAGGGCCGTACCAAATTGTCTCGCGGGCCGTATACGGCCCGGAGGCCAGAGGTTCCCCACCCCTGCTTTAAACCCATTACCTCGTTGCCCGGTCACACTTGACTGATTAAGCCTCCTCGGTCTCCTATGCTCATGAAACTCGGGTTGCTTATTCCCAGGTATCCAGGGGTGACTGGCCTCAAGGCAGTGCCATTTCCCGGGGTCTAAATAGCCAATTAGCTGAGACCTTGGGAACAACATTAAGGCAACCATTAGAAATTAGCCATTGACATTTGGCTGCTGTACTAGTAGACTGCTATTCAGACTGAATGGCCATTTCTTTCGAACAATTTGAGATGTGGATTCAGAGCTCTGGCAACAGGCTAATAATAAATGGTAGATCAATGCATTTTCACCAATACAGTTAAATCTTTATATTTCCAGCTATTTATTATTGTTTTGAAATTGTCTTTGTAATCCACATTTTGCATAATGGAGGACATTAAGCATCTTGAATGAGCTGTAGTTTAAGTCTCTACTGCTCTTGATATAGAGTCCTGTAAAGTGAAGCACGACAAACAACACAAATAAATTAATCAATACCCAAAATTAGTTTTATATTTATATTTAACAACTAAATGTTTTAATTTAAATGAATACTGCTGCATGTCGAACAGATAGATTACATTATTTCTGGATATTATGTTCCCATTTATAATTGTCCACCTTGTTAATCAACATGAAAATCCACTTTGATTTCAGCTTGAAATAATATAATTTGTATGCATATTCTGAAATGCTCAACTGATCACTAATTATTTCTCTAAGAGGCTTTAATCTTCCACCCCATATTGGGGCCAGGGAGGCTAAATTGCACCTCCTCTGCCATTAGAACAGCTGATTGTGTGCTTTGGGGATGGTGTGGCTGGAAAAGCTCTCTCCAAGAGGCGCCTGACTCTCTCTCTCTGCGAGTGCATTACACATGCCTATGGACGGGTAGGGGGGGGGAGCCCTCCCCACTGGGGTCCGTGCACACTCTACACGGGCTTTGGCTGTGTCAACAGCCTTATTCAGCGGCGTGAGTGTAGAAGGTATATGCACGGCGGCGTCTTGGTCTACGCCAGGCCCCTTCATAAAGTTTTATCTCTTGGACATGTCTGGCTCCTTCTCGTCGTCTGTGCTTGCCGGGGCAACACATGACTGGTGAGAG
>NW_011336614.1:0-1829 GCF_000735185.1 Notothenia coriiceps | reverse complement strand
AGCTGTTCTGTCGTCATTTCCTGCGATCTTCTCCATGCAGTCAGTCAAAATGAATGAATGAAAGGGCGTTTCTTTGACTATTTATAGGCAAATATGGGCGTTACGTGAAGTCCGCAAAAGCTGCACCGCATTTCGAGTCGGTTGTGATTTATAAAGGGAAACCGGCGTAGGAAGTGCCATACGCACTTTCCTCGCCGGTATGCAATCGGAAAGTGGCGGAAAATGTATGGACCTATTTTTCGGATTTCTACTACGTAAGCAACCTTCCCACGTCAATCCTACGCACGGCGTTATACATGAGGCCCCAGGTGTGTAACTGTCTCTCTCTTTGTCCTTAGTTATCTACACATCTACCTACTGAAGTAACCCCTACCAAACATATATTTTAATGATACTGGTATTAGTATTAAAGAGGATATGTACCAAAAGATGATTTTCTATTAAGTCTGTAAAAGATGGTTAGTCTGCTGGGACTTCTCTGAAGCACAAGAATACAGATATTTTCACATAGTTTGCATTATTATTGCTCTTAATGCAATTTGGATATTGCACTAGTCCATAATGCGACTTTGATACAAATACTTGTGCAACCCTAATTATGATATCAATTCACCTCTCATACGCTGACATAGACATTGATATTACATTTTAACGTCTGGATATGGATATCAAGCATATTTCACTTCTGTGGACAACAGTCCCACATCTACCAGCACACACAGTTAATGTATACATGAGCTAATGTTTTTTTTAACAAAGATCTTAACACTATTGACAGAAATACATAAAGCAGTGCAGCTCTATAGGAAGAAAATCCAGATTACTAACAGCAGTGTCAGCAGACACATCTGCACATTGTTGTAATAACTCTAAAGCTAACAGTATTTATATGCTATCATTACCTGTTGTCAAATTGGTCATTTAACATTGCAAATGTTATTATTAACATTATACTAATTACTATTCATATTGTATTCTACATTTTAATATGCTTTTTACTTTAACTTCTTTATTTTTATTTTTATTGCATATTCTTACTAAATTCTTACGTTTATATAATTATCTTTATTACATTTTATTTTATATTTTCATTGCACATTTTTACTAAAACTCTTTTTGGTTATACAAACATCTTTATTACATTTTATGTTTTCATTGATCAATCTCATTCCTATATCTTTTATTAATTATATTTTAATACACATCCTAACTTTAGTTCTTTATATCTTTATTTAATTAAATGTTTTAATTGCATATTCTCACTTTGACGTCTTGTTAATTTTTGTATCCCTTTTTTGTCGTAGGCAATTTATTTCCTTCTAAAATGAATCAACTGAGCAAAACTCGGGATAAATCAAGTATTCAGACTCTGAATCATATTATTTAACATGCTAAATATGGGTGTTTTGACATTGTAATTGCATATTTTTATTTGATTATCTCTGAATATTTTGGCACATGCACTAAAATGAAATGTGAACGTCTTACCGCGAGGACCAGCCCGATGGTCTCAGACAGAGCTGCGCAGAAGATGAGCGACACGCAGAAAATCCCAAAGCTTCTCTGCATCTAAAGAGACAAAACAACATCAACAACAACAGAAAAGTATTAGAGAAAGTTTCTACTGAATCTAAACACCATCCGTAAACTTTCTCCATCATTTGGAGGAAAAAAGTCAACTTTCCCGGAGAATAAGAAGAGGAAGCACAGCAGTGACTCACCTTTAAACCGACCTGTGGACTGTGGGCTGCAGCAGGAGAAGTTTAACTCTCAGTGGTTCGGAGGATCTGAGGACTCCCTCCACCTTTTATGTCCTCCACCCGGACCCC
>NW_011336613.1:0-1541 GCF_000735185.1 Notothenia coriiceps | reverse complement strand
CTGTCAAATGTCTTTGTTGGTTTTTATCATAGTTACCCGCCTCCTGTCTTCTCTCTCAGTCAAAGAAAACTGTGAACATTGTAGTCCGGGAATCTGTTTTTTCATCATATTAATATTGAGCATTTAAGTATGTGTAGTTGAGCAATATCAGCTTTTTACTCTTTCCCAATCCCTGTTGTCGTCATTTGGACTTTAAGTGTGTTGATTTAGTGACAGATGGTGAAGTGGTTTAAAGAGGCAAGGGAATGAAGGATGCAAAATATAGAGTAGGCTATGTAATGACTTCAAATGTGGGTTTACAGCAAGGAATTATATGTGCTTATACAAAGAAGGAGTTAAGATTTCCTTTAATTATCTTTGTTGGAATCGGGGAAAAGCACCAGCTGAAGTTGAATTGCTGAATGATACGACTTTTACTTTAAGATGGGTGAAAACGTTCTATTATCGTGTAAACTTAAAGTGAGAGTCTGGGTTTTTTATTTTGAAAAACGAGCTAACTGTAGGATATGTTATTATGATACAGTTACTCTGACTTACTTGGGTCTTTCATTTTGAAGAGCAGGGTGCCGTTAAATGGGAGTTTATTACTAAGGAAATGTAAAGAAAGAAAATATATTGAATAAACGTTCACAATAAAAACTGTATTAAAGCCTTTTTTTAGAAAATGAAAATAAAGAACTAACTTCCTGGTTTTAAGCTTTGTCATTGTGAATTCCTAAATGAGACCAATCGTAAACAGGCAAATCCTCCAATCGTCCAATCAGTAATCAGTACTGATAAAACTCGAGTACACAGTTAAAGGGAGACGATCAGGATGTGCCCAGCTGCAGATATAGAAAAATGAAATGATGGGAAGCAACATCAGGATGTTACTGTGGGAGTGTGTGTGTGTGTGTTTCTGTAAATATGTGTTGTTAGTCATCGAGCTTCCTGTGTCTGCAGACAGTAACATCAACAGACTGAAATATGAATCAGACCGACTATACTTCTGGGAATACATTTGTGTTTTATTATTGTAATAAAACAGATGTCTGAGTTGATATGCTATCTCTTTGTATGTTTAAATAAAAGGTGATGGTCTCAGTATTTAAACTGTTATTATACTTAATGTGGTTCTGCAAATAAAGATGAAATATTATTGTGATATCTGTGGAAAATAAACAGAATCTCTTGAAATGTTTCTGTGTTTTTACACAAAATATTCCGGATATTCATTTTATAAGGAGAGTTTTAGTTTTGAAGGCAATACGATGAACACAGTTTAAATGGTATACTTTAATGTAAGACTTTTTGATAACATGTCACATTCAGTTTAATATGCACATGAATGTTACTTTCATATTGTTTATATAAATAAGTTGTGTGTCAGTGTGACAGGACAAGGTTTTCCCTTAGTTTAGGGAGAAAAAAGCAGATCCTTTGATGTTCTGTTTCTTCATTCAGAGAAATAAAAAAGGCTGTGTGTGTGTGTGTGTGTGTGTGTGTGTGTGTGTGTGTGTGTGTGTGTGTGTGTGTGTGTGTGTGTGTGTGTGTGTGTGTGT
>NW_011336612.1:0-5885 GCF_000735185.1 Notothenia coriiceps | reverse complement strand
GCCTGAAAGGACAGCTAAATGCACAGCAGTCCATTTTTACCAGGCCCAACAACAAGAGCAACGCTGCTACCATAGCATCTTATCGCGTCAGTCACGTTCTTGCAAAACACATGAAGTCTTTCAAAGACGGCGAAGTTGTGAAAGAAGCATTCCTGGAGGCTGCCGACGCGCTTTTGGGGGACAGTAAAAATAACAGTACTGTAGCATTTCAACAGGTCTTTGATATAATAAAAACTCAAGTTAGATACCGTTATTAATCAGCTGTAAGTTTTAGTTTGTTTGAACTTATTCATTATAATTATTGTACAAAATGGTATAAGAATGCAAACATTAAGATCTGTTCTGTTTAAATTGATTATAGTCTATTATCAATTCAGGTTAAGAAACTAGTGTTGCTTGCATCCTATTTTAAAGGCATTTCTTTTTATACTCTACTAAAATGCAACAAAAAAAGGGTTTGATTCTATTAATTTTGTCTTTTTTATTGCACTTTTGGCAGCAGATTCCTGTGTAGCTTCAGATCTGAGTTGTCTTATTAGTAAGCCTAATTTATACTTTTGTAGCAACACTATTTTTATATAATGGCAAAGAAAGGGTTCAGAGTATTTTCTTTTTTCCTGTGTCATATGTGGCAGCACTGTTCAATGTTTCTTGAAAACATTACCCACTGTAGTATGTGACGTGTGAATAAACTCCAACTCTGTATCAACAACACTGTTGTGTAACTTCAGTTAAATACTTGTATGTGTGTAGATTAGAAAGAGGTAAGATAAAGGATTTGCAGTATTTTATGAAGTATTCATCGTACAAAGGTCAGTTTTATACAAGTAGAAGTGTGTATTTACCTGGTAGCAGGCTGTCAGTAATGGCTACGCCTCTCTATTTGGACTGGTAGATCTCGGCAGACTGGCAACTTTAAAAGTAGTTCTCGGTTCAAAAAAGGTTGGGCACCCCTGATCTACGGTGTCGAACGCTTTGGAAAGATCAATAAACAGAGCTGCACAACTCTGCTTATTGTCTAAGATACCCGCAATATAATGTATCACTTTCATTGTCGCAGTGATGGTGCTATGTTGCTTTCTGAAACCTGACTGATGTTTACATCGTTGGTCATTTTTACATACAAATTATTTACCTGTTCACTCACCAGGCTTTTAAGAACCGTAGCCAGTTTTAAATGTTTTAGTTCTGATCCGATACTTCTATTTGCATAGATAATACCGCAATACAGTGCAATCTTTAAGCACATTAAGGTTATAAAATAACACCTGTGTCCAGGATGTGAATGTTATTATTTCTCTATATTTATCCTTTTTTCAGAAATGATATGGCCTTGCCTTTTTTTTTTAATTGCCCTCAAATTAGTTTCTGCAGTGCAGTTACTAGAATTAACTGTTTTGCTTTTCATAAGCGCACATTAATGTGGTCAATAAGAGTATCTTGTTTCTAACCTGCTTAAA
The DNA here is from genome assembly GCF_000735185.1 of Notothenia coriiceps. NCBI lineage: Eukaryota > Metazoa > Chordata > Actinopteri > Perciformes > Nototheniidae > Notothenia > Notothenia coriiceps. Next base: position 4,425 of record NW_011336612.1, on the reverse strand, counting down.
CACAATAAAAGTAATAAGGCAAACATAACATAATTCCGGACACTAAAATTCATTTTTCACAGATTTCACTACAATTTAAACTGAAGTTATTATAAAAGGCATCCATCAATCGATGCATTTTCAAATCCTCATATTGAATCCATGCAGGCAGGAAGGTAAAAGTCTATCCCAGCATACACCCGGGCAGAGGGCAGTGGTTAATCAAAGATCAATAGTTATAGCTATAAATAGATGGTTTCATCTTTCCCAGGCCTGCAGTTGCTGTATGCTGCTGATGAATCAGGTTTGAAGGCAGTGTTTTAGGTCTTCAAAGAGGCTGAAGTGGGGCAGAGTTTTTGGCAAGTCTGTTTGGGGAAGAGGGCTAAACAGACACAATGCTTGAGAACACCTCTGTATCAAGGCTGCATCCAATAACTACGTTAAAGGATGCACGATATAATGGTTCAACTTTCAACATCGACATTGAGAGGTGTGCAGAATCAGAAATCCTTACTTGGTCCCTCCAGCGGTCAAAAGTCACACAGGCAATGTGGCCAAACAAGTTTTCACTCCACATTCTGTTTGTAATTATTGTTCATTTTTTAAATGAGACATTTCATGGTGATACATTTTTGGCTAGGCCCAACATAAAATGATAATTGTGGAGGGAGAAAAGCTTGAGCGTCTTGATGTATTTTTGATCTTCAGCCTGCCTAGAAAGGGTATTCATGTCCAGTTGTCAAGATAGTCTAGTGCAGCAGTTGCCAACCTTTTTCAACTTAGGGCCCACTTAAGAATCAAAAAAGTCTTCGGCCCACAAACTATACGGAGGCTAAATAAAGTTCTGATTGGTAAATTCAGAACATGTGACACGTTTTTGATCCAGTAGTACAGTCCGCTGTCAAGGACTGTAATGACCGTTGCTAAGGAGGATCAAGAAAGAGAAAGGAAAAAAGGTTCAAATATATATTTTTTTTTTATATTTAAATGTTTCCACACAAATCACAGGTTGGGAACGCAGGTCTAGTGAGAGGCAGAGGCAATCCCTTCTTCCTCTCCGTAAATCATAAAATAATACTGAAAGTATAGAGCCAGAATTGCAGAATGTCAGTGATCTATTGGTTAAGTCTGGCATCCTATTGATCAGCCGCCAATGTGAAATACAGAGTTGAAGTGCTCTTGTGTTGCCAAGCTAACACAGGGGTCGGCAACCCGCGGCTCTCGAGCTCTTTAAGCCCTCTGCTCTGGCTCCCTTGAGCTTAGACAAAAATAAGAAGGAAATAAAATAAAAGCATTTGTAGGACTATTTATTTTGTTGCATTGTTGAAAATGTGTTGTATCTTGTATTTTGAGGTGATACTGTGACACATAAATAAAAAACAAAACGGTTTTAACTAGGTCAACTAAAATATGCGTCACATCCTGCTACGGTCCCGCACCAGCGCCTTTTCTTGCAGGTGAATAACCTGACCCCCGGCTCCATGAGCGAACTGTGGATAAATCAAAGAAAAGAAAAGTATCGGAGGAACACAGGATTTAATTCTGCGTGGTTAGTTATCTGCTTTCACAGAAAACGATGCTGACATACCGGTATGTTTGATATATGTAGAGATAAGTTGTCAAAGGTGCTGCAGCCTTTACGTATTGGAGGGAAAACACGGAAGAGGAAGACAGCTGACAGCTGACGATCTTCAGTCATAATTCAATCAGTTAACTCGTTTTTGGGTGCAGGTATATATATTTATTTATTTCAAAGTGGGCCCATTTTAATTATATTCCTTTTCTTCAAATGTGCAGAGGACTCCCCAAGTGCTGTGTTGATTTATTTTAAAGTGAGTTGAGTGAGGCAGTGCAGCAAGGGTATGCGAGGCAGAGTTTGCACCCCTGGGCTAAGCCATGACTCGTCTTTCTGCATGATATCTACGTCTGTCGGTACAGGAACTGAAGATATATGTAGACAGACCCGAAACACATGCACAGATACATACATACACCCTGCAGGCAGCTGGATATACATGTGTTGCGTACAGCCATGGACGAGGTGCTTTGTCAGAGCAGGTTGTTAGGATGGCGAAGCTCAGTTCACAGAGCAGTGATGCAAACTCTGCCTCGCTTACCCTTGCTGCACTGCCTCACTCACCAACTCTAACCCAGGGGTCTGCAACCTTCTTGACCAAAAGAGCCATTTCCCCCCCTTTTCCAACCATTTCTTTGGTCTGGAGCCGCAAAACATATTTTTGACGACCCCTGCTCTAACCCAAAGTAATCTTTTGGTTGCGTGAATCAGAACTTCACTGGATCAAATGTGTTCTTTGATATTTTCTGTTGACCGCACTCGTACTCACAAACACATTTATTTTTTATTAGGGAACTGGTACCAATTACATTTGTGCCTGTTTTGTTGAGAAATACATGGTGAAACGCAGACATGAATGGAAGTGAATTTTCTTTGCGCGTCACAGTGTTTATCACATGTTTAGTCCCTCGCTGCTATACATGTTAGGATATCTTTGTATTTAAACAGTTTGTCTTCGGAAATAAGGATTCCCTTTCCCTCAGCACACCTGTCAGGAGTGAGGAATATTAGACTAAATTAAAGTAAGTATTACTAAAGTAATAATGATAATATGTTTATCATATTTAGGGCTTCACAGGGTATTTACTTAGTGTTGTTGGTAAGTGCTCCCAACTTAATTTAGACTGTTGGCTATGACCTGTGGTAGTTACTACTAGACACTTCTGCCACTTCATCACAGAAAATCTTCAAATTCAACCTCAATTTCAGTAATATTAGCCCCCGCTGCTACATCTGAAACATATCTACTCCTGATAGGAAGTGTGGGATGCAGCGTTTTTCTGTTTATCTATGCTGTGATCCTGATTTAGTATTACTGAATAGGTGGACGATATGGCCAAACTGTGTACTGCTGTACCACTGTTTATGCATAATAGACCAACGCTTTAGTAGTTTTTTCCCAGTTGTGCATCGTTTTGTTGTTAATCAATGTTTGTATTATCAGTGACCTGACAGCAACCAAAACACCTTGCACATGATCCTTAGTAACCTCACTAACATGGGAGTATTTCCCCCAACAAGGTTGTGAGTTGTGCAGATTGGGACCAGAAGAACAACTGGCAAGCACGGACACTTGTGGCAAAGCATTCTGGTCAGCAGGACAGCACCCCACCCAACCATGTTTTATTAGTATTATTAAAAACACACATACTGTTCATAGTAGTCACATAATCAAAAAAAATAAAATATATATATATATACATAGGCCTGTCACGATAATTAATTGTGTTGGACGATACATTTTTCTGGAAATTATTGCGATAAACGATAATATTGTCGGCACCGTTTTAAGACCATTTTAGACATAATGATAATATATAATAATAATTCAAGTACATCCTTTCAAACATAACTTTTTATTGAACAATTCAACATTGCAAATGAAATGTGAAATAATATTAAAGTATATAAATTAATAAATAAAACAAATTAATTAAATTATAATAAATTAATTAAATCACACACAACCAAAACAATAAATTAAATAGAGTCAGGCTGGAAAACAGAGCTCTCTCTCTCTCTATCTATCCATCTCTATATATATATATATATATAAATCAATATGAGCACACATTGTCTCACAAGCAAAAAAAATCTCCTGAAAACAACATTCATGTGTTCAGTCCACTGTCCATACAAAGACCCAGATGCCTCAACAGGCCATATCCAAATCTGTTTTTCGAAGTTTTCGAGCAAGGAACACCAACATGTTTGCATTGTCGGGCAAATGCATCTTTGATTGTAAACTGTCGGGAAGGTGGGGGCTCTCCATCTCCAGCTGCCGTGTTTGCTACCAGCTGGGAAAACGGAATGGAGTGGTTGTGTTTTAGGTGTAGTTTAAAATGCGTGGTATTGCCTGCTTTTGTCGCTATCTTTTTTAAACAAATGCGACACACCGCCCGGCTCATTCAAGTCCGTAGGTTGGCCTCGTTGATTTGGCTTGAATCCTAAATACTGCCACACCGGAGAATCGAGATGTGTAGGTTTTGTAACCAATTCCATTTCACTTTAAATTCCCCGCGAGTAAGTCACAGGTTGTCTCCCGCTTGTCGCTATATTATTAATTTGGCTGCTACGCTGCTGTACGTGTACACAGAGTGTCCTGACCTGGCTGTGTGTCAGCCCCGCCCCTCACAGCGCGCATGGCCGGCAGCCACAGCTCATCTGGCAGCCACAGCGCTCCTAGCTAAAATGCTGGTCACATCCTTATGTAAACAAACACGCATGTAAACGGAAATTTATCGAGCTCAGAAAAGTTATTGAGTCCATTTTTATTTATCGTACGATAAGTCAATTTATCGATTATCGCGACAGGCCTAACTGAGAGCACATCAGCCAAGGTTACAGACCAAACTGCTAGGACTGTCTTA
>NW_011336611.1:0-1833 GCF_000735185.1 Notothenia coriiceps | reverse complement strand
CCAATTACTTGTATATAGAATAATCTGCTACTATTTACTTGTAAACTACTTTCTGATTTATTGTGTTGCACTGTTGGAGGAGCCTGTGACCTAAGACCTTTCGTTGTCATAACTACACAGTAGCTATGCATACATGACAACAACAGCCTTGAACCTTGAATGCTTGAATGTTCCCGTGTGATCAGATGATGAGCCGTGATGTGTTTTCTGTCCTCAGCTGCTGCAGTGGTTCAAGCCTCGCCTCATCCTCAGTGGACACACACACAGCGGATGTGAAGTTCTCCATGACAACAAGTACCCCGAAATCAGCGTGCCGTCCTTCAGCTGGAGGAACAGGAACAACCCCAGCTTCATCCTGGTGAGCAAAACAAACACTCACCTCTCCATTCCCGAGTTCTCCTGATAAACTCCTTCCCTCATTTCATGACTTATGAGTTTGATCTGATCTCTGAACTATAGTTTCTAGTTTCTGTCCATTCCCATTGAATGTTCCTCTTTGCATTTTTGTATGTACGTTGGTTTTAATAAAAGTGTCTTGGATTACTTAGAAAAGCGCTTTATAAATGAAATATATTATTGTTATAGTAGAGTGTCTGTGAGGCTGAACTCTCAGTACGCTCTCAAAACGTTGTTAGCCACAGAAGGCAGCTGTTTTCAGTATGTTTGCTTCAAAAAACATAACACATGGAAAAACAAGCGGCTGAACACCTTTTATTCAGGAGTAGTTTTAGGCTGTGACTTTTCTATGATCTGTGAAGTTCTCTTTTCTGAATATTAACCCCCTCTTCTGGTTCCTTACATTTTGACCCGGATACCGCAACATGACATTGCAATATGAATATCTACAATAAATAAACATGATGTGATTTGTTAAATGTAAATGTCCTCTTACTACGTTAAATACACAATCTGGTTAGTTTTCCTTTTTTTAAATATATTCTACTGTCCCCCAAAATGTGTAACTATTATGTCAAATAGACCTATCAAGCTCTGTTATGGGGGTAATACAAATGTAAGGGATTGTATGTTTGAATAATCAGATTAATGTGAAAATGTGCAGCAAGGATCCACACAGTGTGTTTGGGACGCCCCCTGGTGGCCAAGGCCCCTTTAAGCACCAATAATAGCAGTTATCACCTCTAATTTATTTGACCTCCCTGTCTCCCCCCTCCCCCTCTCAGGCCTCGGTGTCCCCCGGCAGCTTCGCCATGTCCAAGTGTTTCCTCCCGGAGGAGAGCACGGTGATCGGGGTGTACTGCTCGGCCGGCGGCTGCCTGCTGCTGCTGCTCCTCGCCCAGTGTGTGTGGATGAAGGGCCTGCTGCAGTGCCTCAGCCTGCTGGGGAAGCACAAGTCTCTGTGAACTACGTTTCCCAGAGTGCACCAGGAGAGCTCAATGGACTTAAATGTGAATTTCCTCTACAAAACTCTGTTTGTCCAAATGTTTTACGGCACTGTGAAGGACACTTATATATGTTTTAAATGTCTTAAAAAGACTTAAAGTTTATCACGTGTGATATTTATGAGAAAGCAGAGGATTTTTGTGCCAAATTGTTGTTAACAATCATATAGTGTTAGTTTTATATTCCTTGGGAGTGCCAAACAGGTAGAGATTATTGTAGCACAAGAAGCACAGAAAAGTAAAATATTGACTTTACAGTTAAACTGTGAGTATAAGGAAGCACAAATGTGCCATAAAGTAAGAACAAAAGGAACACAACGTACATGTTTAAATGCTCACGGTCTGATTTCAGGTGGTAAAGTCAGTTTTTGTCTCTTCACTTTAATGTAAACGCACATCTCACCTTTCCTCTCTGTCGTCTGATGATCCCCCC
>NW_011336610.1:0-2828 GCF_000735185.1 Notothenia coriiceps | reverse complement strand
GTGTGTGTGTGTGTGTGTGTGTGTGTGTGTGTGTGTGTGTGTGTGTGTGTGTGTGTGTGTGTGTGTGTGTGTGTGTGTGTGTGTGTGTGTGTGTGTGTGTGTGCACACATGAGTCTTCATGCCAGCTTCGTCCAGGCATTTATTTCGGTGGCCCTTGTGCCTGCATTCAGTGATTGCTGTGTTTTATCTGCACACATACACTCACACTAACACACAAAAACACACACACACACCCCGTTGTCGTTGCAAAGCAAACTGGGAATTCACAGTCTGCCGTGCAAGGGAGAGATTGGCTCTATTGAGTGTCTTGGTGGCTTGCCAGCTCTATGTGTATGTCTTTGTGTGTCTGTTAGTGCGTATGTGTGTGTTTGTGTGTGTGCGTGTTTGTGTGTGTTTGATGGGCTTATACATCTTTGACTTTGAGCGGTTAAGGGTGTTTGTATTCACCAGTGGGACGGGGGACCAAAGTAAATATTTTAGCTCCACAGCAGCATTGTTCTTGAAAGCTGTTTAATAATCACACTGAGACATGGCAGCGCTGCCGTTTATACTTGGTGTTAAAAGTTGTTATTAGTTTGAAGACAGTTTAAAGACATCACTATCTGTTTAGCTTTGGGACATATTGCTTTAATGCAACACTCACTTTGCAGAACTGAGTGAATTGAATTGATGATTTCAATGAAGATATTTGGGCACTTGTGACGTAATCCTGAAGGGATTTGAATCACTGTCTTGAAATCAAATATGTTAGAAGTTCAACTATCAGAAATTATGGAAACTTAATCTTAAAAGAGCTTTTCTTTGAACTGATCAACTACTCAAAGTGTCCTTTCCTTTAGTAGTTCAGCAGACAGCAGAAACATACAGTGGAGTGTCAATAAGAAACTTTAACAAACTTTGGTTTCATTCAGTGGGTTTCAGCCAAATCAATATCCTCATGTTTTCCATCAAACAGTGGTAATGTGATTTGAATCTATTAAAACAGGAATAACAAATAATGTGAGAAGTGACCTTGAAATGTCATGGCTGTCTTTCTCTTAACTGTGTTTGATTAGAGTACTCCACATCATGCTTTTAATGATGTTGTCATGGAAATAACTGTACATTGTATGAGACTTTTAAGGGCTGCTTTGTTGCCATGGTGAAGTGTTCCTTTTGGGTCATCCATACATAACACAATACTCATTTACATACCTACATTGTTAATGTTTGATGGCAACCTTCTCAGATATACCAAAGGAGAGTATTATTGTCTAAGGGCCAGGTTCTTATGTTTCAGACTTTTTTTTACCAGACAATGTATATCTGTCACACCACAATCCATCCCTGCAATCTTGGACCAGAGCAAGACGCAATTTTTTTTATCCAAACAGCAAGTCCATCAGGATTTAAATAAACAACTTATTAAAGTATTATTGTGAAGTAAATGTTAATTACAAAGTAAAATGGTTATAGAATAATGAAACCATGTGAGTTAGACTGGTTCCCTATAAGCTTTGCTTTCAGGAGTTTCGCTAATACTTTTGAAGGTGATAAAAGTAGCCTCTCTGAAGAACCAGCACTTTACCGTGGTAGAGAGGTTTGTGTGCCCTGATGAACCAGGGGGCTGTGTTGTCTGGAACCTTGTGTTCCTGGTAGGGTCTCCCATGGCAAATTGGTCTCAGGCAAGGGGCCAGACTAAGATTGGTTCAAAAGACCTCATGAAAGACGACACAGGAAGTGAGGATACCCGGCCCGGAGGAAGCCCGGGGTCCCCTTCTGGAGCCAGGCCCAGAAGGAGGACTCGTCGGCGAGCGTCTGGTGGCCGGGCTTGCCACGGAGCCCGGCCGGGCACAGCCCGAAAAGCCAACGTGGGCAACACCTCCGCTTCTCCGTCCCGCGGGCCCATCACCTACGGGAAACAGCGATGGGGTCGGGTGCGCTGCCAGAAGGGTGGCAGTGAAAGCAGAGGGTCTCGACGGACCAGACCCGGGCGACAGAAGCTGGCTTTGGGGACGTGGAACGTCACCTCTCTGGGGGGGAAGGAGTCGGAGCTTGTGCGGGAGGTGGAGCGTTACCAGTTGGATCTGGTTGGGCTCACCTCTACGCACAGCGTCGGCTCTGGAACCTTACTTCTGGATAGGGGTTGGACTCTATTCTTCTCCGGAGTTGCTCAAGGTGTGAGGCGCCGGGCGGGTGTGGGGATACTCACAAGTCCCCGGTTGGGTGCTTCGTTGTTGGAGTCTACCCCAGTGGACGAGAGGGTCGCCTCCCTACGCCTGCGGGTTATGGGGGGGGAAAACTCTGACTGTTGTGTGTGCTTATGCACCCAACAGCAGTTCAGAGTATACGGCCTTCTTGGAGACCCTGGAAAGAGTCCTGTATGGGGCTCCTGAAGGGGACTCTTTAATCTTGCTGGGAGACTTCAACGCACATGTGGGCAATGATGGAGACACTTGGAGGGGAGTGATTGGGAGGAACGGCCCCCCTGATCTGAACCGGAGTGTGTGGTTTGTTACTGGACTTCAGTGCTAGTCATGGATTGGCCATAACAAACACCATGTTCGAACATAAGGATGCTCATAAGTGTACGTGGTACCAGAGCACCCTAGGCAGAAGGTCCATGATCGATTTGTTATCGTATCATCGGACCTGAGGCCGTATGTTTTGGACACTCGGGTAAAGAGAGGGGCGGAGTTGTCAACTGATCACCATCTGGTGGTGAGTTGGGTCGAGTGGCGGGGGAAGCCTCTGGATAGACCTGGTAAGCCCAAACGTGTAGTTCGGGTGAACTGGGAACGTCTGGAGGAGGCCTAAGTTCAGGAGGCCTTCGAACTCACACCTCCGGC
>NW_011336608.1:0-2742 GCF_000735185.1 Notothenia coriiceps | reverse complement strand
GCTGCTTTCTTGTTCCAGTTTGCTTTTCAGCCCAACGGTATACTGTTTTTCTCAGACGCGGAGGGATACTGACTTGTTGTGAAAAGTAACTTACAATTCTACCCGTGGTATACGCTCAGTATATCACGGCTAAGAACCAATCAGATTGCTTGATTTGACTTGTCCGTTTTATAAATATATATATATATATATATATATATATATATAAGATAAAAGAAGAATGAAAGTAGCCTAAATGAAAACCATATTTGGGCAGTACGCGTTCCTATAATATATTGATCTGTATTTTAAATTGTACTGTAACAGTAGTTTTTATGTAACTGTAAGGGGGTACAGTTACCGTTATTTGTTTCCTGATTACATAATAATTATTATAATGTAATCCCCAAACTTGTAGATAATCAATAAACATATGAGTTGGTGTATGATGCTGAACTTAACACTAAATATCCTGATTACATACAAATCCCTGGTTTATATATTATATTTTCTGGTCGGTCATTGATCTACAGTATATCACTAATTGTTATTGGCTTCTTACCTGACAGATAATCAACATTTCTTACTGTATGTATTCAATGCAGTTTGAGTCTCTAAAACACAGACAGAACAGAAAAAGTTGAAACTAACTGGTTATCAGCTGGACAACACACGCCTACCACTGCAGGCATTTCATCCATCCATGCACAATTTATTTAAAACTGAAAAAGCTACCACAGACATGTTCAGTATCGTGTGATTCTCTCAGCTCTGGGTTTGCAGGCAGGTCAAATGCTCCTTCTTCTCATGACAGAAAAACATGCTTAAGCCAAGAGTGAAATGGCATCATGTTGTTGGACCTTACTCCAAATAATGACTGATGTTAATACAGTTTGCAAAGTAGAAACACAGGCACCACATTCACAGAAAACCATAGCAACAAGCTGCACAGAATCTCGGGAACACACAAGTCATGTTTTCACTGTGCGTAATGGGGTTTTAGGGCCATCTAGTTTGCTCAGAGTCTGCCAAGCATCTCCTGAATATGAATGCTCTGCAACAATAGCATGCAAAACAAAGCCCCCCCCCCAGAGACTTGTTGTTGTGGTGCTAACATATGGGCTCGATTGCATGCTCCTGTTTCACTCGCAGAGGTTGGGTCAACGCGGTTCTTTTCTTAGGCGGCTCTAAATCTTTGTTAGGGAACTTTGAAATCCCGACGCCCGCTGTGTTCCCTTCGTTCTGATCATCAGGCGGGGTAATCAAGCACATATTGTTGCAGTACAATAGATCTCATTCATATTGTAATGTTTCTTCAAGGGAATTCAGACCAGAAGCTCTGTGTGTGATGAAACGCTGCCGACATGCACATCAAAGTGGCGCGTGCAAACATCCTTAAAGCTGATGGAGGTGGAGGGCACCGGTGTGGACTAAATAACAGAAAGACTGATAATACTAACTCTGTTCCTCACCAAACACACACTTCCACATATCATCCTACTCTCTGGCTGCCAAGAGAAGTGCCTTCACTCAGGCGTAGGGTTGTTTTTGTGAACTTTGCCCGTCTCTCTATTTCAACCCTGATCAAAACAAATGATGTACGCACAAGTCCTGACATATTCTCCTTACGCTCCGCCGGCTCTAGGGCGCTTCTACATTACCGTATAATATGTTAGCACTTCTGATTAAAGGGAGATTGCTTTTCCTTTATAGCGTTGCAGTCTTTATCAACATTTAATTGCCAAAGAAACAGTTTTTAAGCTTTTGAATGGAGTGTTATTAATCAATATAACTGGTGTCTTATAGTGTCTATCGTTTGACAAATTGTTGAGACTCTATGAACTAGGCCTGAACGATATATCGTGTCATGGCGATAACCACGATATGCGCATGCGCGATATTCACATCGCAGGGATGTGCGATTTTATTAAAAAAAATATTAATTTCTTTTTTTTTTTTTTTTTTTTTTTGGACGTGCGATATTAAATAGGTAAATTAACTCAAACACGTCATGTTATAATTTTTTTGCTGCTTGCTACAAAAGGAAAACTTGCGCGGCTCTCATGTCAGGGGTACTTGAGTGAGTGACATGCAGGCTCTGCATGCACAGCAAACCACCAATCACAATCATTCTTGATCAGATCACAGCAGGCCCCGCCCCGCTAGTTTGCAGACAATCAAAACACCGGTAAAAAATGAGCGAGGCACAGGAGGACAATACCGGAGAGAATGAAGATGTACTTCCAAAAAGAAAAGCAACATCTGCCATCTGGAACTATTTTAGATACAAAAAGGTTCTTCTCTTCTTCATTCACAGATGAACCCCCTTATTTGAGAGTAAGCAACATGCGTTATCATGACATGTTAGATCATGACTTAAGGTATGACTTAAGGTATGATGAGTCAACCAGTTAAGATCCAGACGTCCGTGACTAAAATCCTTCATTCGGTTAAATATAGTTAAAAAAAAACGCAATATATTTTTTCAATATCGTGCAGACCTAGTGCTCAGGCTGAGTTCCGCTGTCTCGCCGACCCCACACCAGTGAGCCAGCTCACAGTGTCCCGCTCCTCGCAGCAGCGAGCCTCGCAACGTCCCGCCGATTGTGTGTGTCTGGTCCGAACCCTACCATACCCAAATACGTCACTATACCCAGGAAGTAAACAATGGAGAAAGAGAAATGTCCAACGAGGCGTTCTGGGGCAGTGTACTTTGAGGGTTTTTGACTCTGCAGACCGTTTACATGCAGAGAAAGCTTCATA
>NW_011336607.1:0-1872 GCF_000735185.1 Notothenia coriiceps | reverse complement strand
TCGCTGAAAGGTTTGCGAAGCTTTGGTCCGTGAAATGCCGCGCACACAGTACAATACCGGCTCGAACATCTGAAGGAACAGTGTTAACAAGAAATGTCAACCACTGACTTCGTCGTGGTTCTGCCCTCGGTAAGGCATAAAGTGAAGATTTCCCCTCACAAGAAACAGACCCTTGTTGGCATGACTGGATACAGTTTTGCACTGAACCTCAGCTTCCAACAGTATATATGTTTGGCTAGCAGAGGGTGCGGCCATAGCTCTGGGCGTGGCTACTGGGTATCCCTATGTCACGATACCCAGGAAGAAAACATTGGAAAATGAGAAATCTCCAACGAGGCGTTTTGTGTTAGAGTTTTACTCCCTACAGGGTGTACATTGAGGGTTTTTGACTCTGCAGACCGTTCACATGCATAAACACCTTCATAACACACAAGGGGACGGTAATAACCGGAAAAGCATGACATGGGACCTTTAAGACCTTTTTGCCACATGGTCTTGCAAAACTGGCAATACATTGTATTGCAGCTCAATACAAGGCTCAATTCTTCCCGGAATTCAAAGTTAAAAGCAGGGATTCAATGCAGTATTTCCTTGCTGATGTCGACGCTCTGCTTCTGTCAAAGGATGATGCGAAACAACAAGGTGGAAATTAGGTTGTGTTTAGCAGATTACAGGATTTCTCCAACAGCAAAGTCCTGACAAAAGAACTCAGTGATCTCCTCTACAATCGCACCACAAGGGGACACTGAGAATCACTGAGATTCCTCCAAGAGTAAAAAGGGTATTAGTTAATCTGCAATGTGACACAATGTATCTTGAAATACAAGGGAAAGGGTTGTACTCCCAGGTAGAGTTGTGTTTGTGGTTGACCACAAAGGCTGGTGTCCACTGTGACAGGGTGACACTGGCTTTGAAATACACCAAGTCATCACCGAGATGCACAGTATCTGAGAAGAAGAGAGGTGCTCGATCCATGCAGTATGAAGCAGCAGAGGCAGAGAAAAACTAAAAGTCTGTCAAGAGATACTAGTGGAGAACCTGGTTTCCCGCACCTTCAGAAAAGCCAAGATTGATAGCAAAATTGAAAAGGCAGTGACCATCACTGAGCTCCTGTTCAACAAAATATTGGAAAAAGTGGAGGGAGCAGACTTTAAAGTAACATCAAAAGATTAATCACCTGGACAAGGCTGTTCACAAGGACCTCTGCAAGAAGTGGGGCTGTGCAGAGACAGTGATTGTTGTCTAGACCAGCGGTTTTCAAAGTGTGAGGCACGCCTCCCCGGGGGGGCGCCACAGAGCTTCAGGGGAGGCGCAGCGTGATAACAAATCTAGCTAGTTAACTTCAGCTAACTTTATGCAAAGTGATAAAGTTAGCTTTTTATTATCTCTAAAGTGAGAGAGGAGACAGCGTCTGGCAGAAAACAGAGGAATTATGACCACAATTATTTGAAGCTTGGATTTTCATGGACCGGTCCTGGCAGGGGCGGACTGGCCATCTGTGTCTTCTGGAGAATCACAGAACGGCCGGTCGTCAGCGGGCCGTTGACGGCCGGCTCGGTTCGCCGACGGCCGGCACCGCCCTTTATTTAAATTTTAATAAAACTTACTCTGATCAAAAGCAAGTACCGGTCAAGGCTGCAGCCAGAGGATGATCTGCGTTTATTCGTGTCTACATTGCATCCCCGCATCATCCGCCTGTGCGCATCAAAGACGCAGACTCATTGTTCCCACTAAAGTAAGGGTGATTGTAATAAGGAGGCAAAGTTGACGTTCAGTGTGTTGCCGGGAGCATATAAGGATTTATCCACCTTGTTGAAAATGTTAAAAAAAATATGTCTTGAGAACACGGCGAGCGGAAATATACGGGTCGTG
>NW_011336606.1:0-5734 GCF_000735185.1 Notothenia coriiceps | reverse complement strand
TGTAAGTGTTTCGACCTGATCACATGATTTCCTCACCATTAAATTCATGGTATGGGCTATACAAATGGTATGGCGTATTTGCAGCATCCGAGCACATGAAATCATGTTTGCTGCTGCATCAGTGACAAGACACCTGACCTTTGCAGCTATGCCCCACTCCTCCATGAGGCTCTTTTTAACTGTGGCCATGTTTTCAGCAGTGTGTTTTTCAGGAAAATGCTGCACTCCCAAGACTGACGTATGGAGTTCATGGCTTTCTTTGTCCACATAGTGGCAAGTAACCGCTAGATATGCCTCCGTATTCATGGATGTCCACATCAGCTGTTAAACTAACAGCAACGGCGCTCTGGAGGTCCTTTTTTGTTTTCTCCTTTTCCTTCTCATACCTCTGGCTCACCAAATCCTTGATGGTCTGAAAATAACCATACAAATATTCTTATACCAAAATATAGTTATATAGTACAAAAACATAATAATAACCTTTCTTAAACATACCTTCCTGCTTGGTAGAACATACGAGGGTATGATGAGCTTCAAGAGCTCCCTGAATCCCTCATTTTCAACCAAGCTGAGTGGCTGACAGTCTTTGATGATCATGTTGACCACTGCCTCATCCACTGCTTGCTTAGGAACTGCAAGCCAAAAGGAAATATTTCGTTAAAAGCTTATTTAAGGTCTGTATTATTTTTTTTTACAAACAATGTTAATCTAGCAGAGAAATGCAATAGAGGAAAACTTCCCTGATCGGGAGTTGAACCGAGGTAACTGGGGAGTGAGCTCTGAATCTTACCCACTAGACCACCAGGGCTGTAAAGTTAATAAGGAGAACATGTCAACATACCTGGGGTATTCTCACGGGTATCTGCTGATTCTTCATCGCCACCATGCCGAGCTCTATAATGCCTCAGCATTGATGAAGTGCTCTTATTGATGTAAGATAGCTCCGTAGAACAGAGCCGACACTTCACCTACAATGACATAAAAAATTAATTTATCAGAAAACTATTCAAACCACTTACCAGAACAGAGTAAAAACTAAGGTGGCGCACTGGATTCACTTGTCAAAGAAAAATGACAATGACATAGGGTATCTATCAGGATCTCGTAATAACAAGATAATATGAATAAAGCAACTGTAAGGCTATTTCACTGACTATCATATGTATCACAGGTGACGTTGTGACGACAAAGTGAATGCAATGCGCCACCCAAAAAACATATGGTATATAATGGAAAAACTAACAGTAAACAGTGCTCAAAGGAGAAAAAGATTTACCTTGTTTGGCGTCAGAAGATCAAAATTATTCCACACTGGGGAAAACTTCCTTGAACGATCCATTATAATGCAACAGCAAAACTCCATCCAACAAACCCACGACATGTTTATGCAGTTTGATACCTTATAAACACACTTTGGCGCAACAAATTCAACCGATACACTTCCTGTATCGGTCACGTGATTAGTTCTTAAAGCAATACACGCACCAATACGGGGTTTCACTCTTGGGCTCTCGGCACAGTGCTGACGCACCAGTGTTGCTCGTCCCATCACTAACAGGGACACACGTTCCACATATTTTATACATTATTGGTGACGTATGGTTTTAGTTCAAAAGTTTGCAGTTCAAATATTCTGCTGCTTTTCGAAGCGTTTTTACTTTCTTTTCTCTTCTTAATACACATTCATTCACTACTACTTACATCTGATATTTAACTCCTTCAGCCTACTTTCAGCTAAATAAACCATTACCAACTATTAAATTATTCAGCTATTTCAGGACATTGAGGTTATACATGTTGTTTATACCTTTTTTTTTAAAAACTTTTCTTTTAAATATTAAGCTTCTTCACTATTTTTCCTACTCTTTCAGTTTAACATTTCATTTTTAAGTTTCCAACAAAGTCATTGCAATGCATTTGAGCTATAACAGTTTTGATTCAAATCATTTCACTTTTCTGCATTTCTCCGCTAAGTTCAGCAAAACACTTACTTATAGCTTTTAGCTACGTAAGCTACCATTCAGCTAATAAAATATTCAGCTTTTTCTGCATTTTCAGCTAAATTCAGCAACAAAAGTTCAAAGTTTACTGCATTCGCACGCTGTTTCTCCAGGAAATGCATTTTCTAGTTCGTCCTGCTTTTTGAACTCACTAATTAAACTCCTGAATTCTGGAACCCCTGGATTAATAAAGGTAAATAACTCCTGAAATAATAAAGGTAAAGAACTCCTGGATTAATACATGTTCATTTTATTTTATTTGAATAAATAAATAAATGGTCTTGAAGTTACACACTCCGGTACAGTAGGTGGCGGCATGCAGCTTTAAACTTCGGTTTGTATCCCTCCATAAAAACAAAAGAAGTTGAAATAACCAATGAGTAACGTCAGGGGGCAGCAGAGTGCCGTCGGTTCTGTGTGGAGAGCGAAGAGTAAACCATTCACTTCGCTGCTGGAAACAATATTCCACTCTATTGAAACACCTTTATGTACTTCAGTGCATACTAGAGGTAAGAATTACACGAATAATGTTGTCGTTCTTTCACTTCTTTTGAACTCTGGTTCTTCCATTTGTCCATTGAGATTAGCAAGTGGCTAACGCTAGCAAGGTTTGCTAGCTAGAAGCAGCAATACACAATCAAATGCTGTTGGAGAGTAATAATCGGTAAATTATTTATACAGCTATCTGGTTATTTAGAAATAACCATGGTAAGTAAACAGAACTTTGAACATGCAGCATAATGTCCTACTGCAATCGAACCTTACAATCCTTACAGACAAAAGTAGTGCAGTAAAAAGTAGAATATTCAAGTTAAGCACACGTACTTAAAATGTGTAATTAAGAGTACTTGAGTAAATGTACTTAGTTACATTTCACCACTCGGACAAATAAACCATCAAGTATTAAAAGCCATACTAGTAAACATTTATGAAGTGTCTACTCTTTTTCAGACTGGCTTTAGAAGATGTGAAATGCAGGGATCCACTCCGCTGAATGTCCTACATGTCCTGTTCTCTACAGTGTCTTTGACAGTTGATGATTGAGTGTCTCTGCTTGTCTCCCTCTTATCAGCCAGTCATCATGTCAGGGGGTCCAGCAGTGAGGGTCAGCATCGAGTCTACCTGTGAGAAGCAGGTGCAGGAAGTGGCCCTCGATGGAACAGAAACATACGTCCCTCCTCTCTCCATGTCCCAGAACCTGGCGAAGTTGGCACAAAGAATAGACTTCAGCCAGGGATCTGACTCAGAGGAGGATGAGGTCGAAGGTGAACCCAGGGACAGCGAGTGGAACAAGCAGGAGACCGAGGAAGAAGAAGGTAACGTATGCTCAGAGAAAGCAGAGCTGCTGTGTCACAGCCAAGATTGATCATCAATGTTACACTCTGTCACTCATCTTTAAGGTGGTATGTTAAAAAACAGAAGGTGAAGGATTTTCACGTCAAGATCCAGTTGGAACATTTTACAATTTATAATGAAAATACTTAAATAAATGACTGACACCACTCTCTGCAGCACTGTCCTGTTATCAGTTAGCAATGCTTCAGTCACATGAGTTGCGTTCCGATAATCCAAAAATCAGCTCCTAAGTTCTAACCCTATCTCCTATTCCTTGACCTCTGAGTGAAACGTCACGGGGTTAAGGGATAGTGGATAGGAGAATTCAAAAGGACTTAGGAGAAGAGACTGCGGTGCTTTAGAGAATCCGAATGCACTTTCACTATCCGACGTGTTTATGATGCGCAAGCGGGCGTCATTTTGTGCGTCTGCTGCTGTGGGGAAACTACAGTTTTCTATACAACGGACTACATGGATGTTTAATAAGAACGAGGGACTACTGTAAACTCATCTAGAGACTCTGCACCGTGCTCTGATGCTGTTGTGTTATGCTTCATGAACGTGGACAACAGAGAAACATATTCTTCATGACCAAAGTTGGAATTGAAATAAAAAAGGAAAGTGAAACGTGTGCTCGTCACCCTCTCCCTCCGGTCCACATTAATACAAATGATCCCAATACGTATGATTGTATGAACTATGAAAATATCTTAAAATCAATACAAATGTATTTATTATAAATGTTAGTCCTTAACATCTATCACCATTCAAACATCTTTTAAAAGTTGAACAAACCCCGCACACACAGCTCAAAATGTGAAATGTTGACTTTATTTGATAATTTCAGTAAAAACTAACGTTCATATTTCTCTTTTTGATTATAATACTGATGAACGTTCAGAACAAAGCACTTTGGCAAGTTACCACATACGTTTTAAAAAAGCTTAATAAGCACCGTAACTTTCATGATATCATTTCTCGGTCATAATCGGTTGTTTCCGTGAACGGCCGACTGTTGAGTGACAGCAAATGCTGCGGCTGCAATGCATTGTGGGGCAGCATTTTCTCCTCTCCTTTCGGTGAGGGAGGTCCAGTGGTTCCTAAGCTAAAGGAAGTTTGAAACCTCCTTTCCTTTCATTTAGAGAATTGGAACAGCACTTAACATGGCTGCCACTGACGTACTTCCGGGTCATTTCACTGGGTTAGGAAGGTTCCTAAGCTAAATGGACTATTGGAACGCAACCATGGTGTTTTTCTTAGATGAAAAGTGGATTTGTGTTTTCCTCCCACAGGCACAGTGAAGTTCCAGCCGTCTCTCTGGCCCTGGGACTCGGTGCGTAACAACCTGCGCAGCGCCCTGACGGAGATGTGTGTGCTGCACGACGTGCTCAGCGTGGTGAAAGAGAAGAAGTACATGGCTTTAGACCCAGTGTCTCAGGACCCAGCAGCTAACAAGGTCAACAGGAGAATATCATTTAAAGGGGCAGTTCACCCCAAATTCAAAAGTATATATATTCACATGAAGTGCTTTTTATCAATCTAGATATTGCTTTCTTTCCATTCAATTGGAAATGGACTCACTTGCACAGTGTATGGTGGACGTAGTTTTGTTGGAAAAAAACGGTCCTACATAATTCCGCTCACAATGGGTTCTTTTGACTATCTGAAGTAATCAAGTCACGATTTCTGATCATAGACATTGCTCGTTTGCTTCTCATATGTATGTATCCACCAATTGTATCACTATGCAGAATGAAGCGTGCATCTACTCATGGACATGAAGTGCGTGTTGACTGTTGACTGTTCATATGTTTTTTTTTTGTTCCATCTAGTTTCACACCAAAACAATGTAGATTGATAAAAGCATTATAGTAAAGAGAAAACAGGTTTATTTTCTACATAATGACTTCCAATGCACAACAGCTTTCCTTGCTTTGTGCAGACCCCCCAGGTGTTCCAGCTGATCAGTAAAAAGAAGTTATTGGGCACGGCCGCGCAGCTCCTCCTGAAGGGAGCAGAGAAGCTCAGCAAGTCAGTAGCAGAGAACCAGGAGAACAGGAGGCAGAGGGACTTCAACTCTGAGCTGCTGCGCCTCCGCTCCCAGTGGAAACTACGCAAAGTGGGAGACAAGATCCTGGGAGACCTGAGCTACCGTAGCGCAGGTGAGAACGCCTCCAAGAGAGACCTCTAAGGGCTCCTTCAAAGACTCAAAGGCTTTATTGTCAGATGCACAGTAGCTACAGTGTAGATCTCTCATCTGAAGTCCCTGGCTCCTCCAACAATGCTATATATATATATATATATATATATATATATATATAGTATATATATATATAGTAGTATATATATATATTGTAGTAGTAGTAGTAGTAGTAGTAGTAGTAGTAGTAGTAGTAGTA
>NW_011336605.1:0-2789 GCF_000735185.1 Notothenia coriiceps | reverse complement strand
AGATACGCACAACATGTTTCATATGCAGACCTTATTTTCCTGTTCCATGTTAAAATAAACCATTTTCAGTGGTACCGCTGAGAAAGTTATTTTTTTGGTCATGGAAAATTAGGTAACGGTCATGGAAAATCATTGGTGAAAAAGTGAATGAAAATAACACACAGATATATAGCTATATACAGTTCAATCCAGTTTATTAGAATCCAGTTGGCTAGAACACCAACATAAATCCATTCCAGTTCATAGGATCCAAAAGCACTCAAAGAAAGTCCGCTCCGGGTTTTACCACGGATTGCTTCTTTGATATCTTTAGTAGTTGTTGGAATCCCTGCTGATGTTTTGAGATGATCTAAATATAATGCTGTGTTTCTGTTTCTCTGCAGCGGTTTTGAATGAAGATGAGCTGCATCAAGAACAACTTCTGCAACTTATATTCCCCAGTTTAGTGTTTTCTCTTGTTCATTGTAGCTTTTGTATAATGGAAAATAAATGTAATAAATCAAAAAATCAGTGTTTATTTATTTATATATGTGGTACAGATTAATGTGGACGAACCGTAAATCAAACATCCTGGTGCTAGACTCCTGGTTCTAGACTTGCTGGACTCCTGGTGCTGGACTCCTGGTGCTGGACTCCTGGTGCTAGACTCCTGGTGCTGGACTCCTGGTGCTAGACTTGCTAGACTCCTGGTGCTAGACTCCTGGAGCTAGGATGGGTTAAATGCAAAGAACAAACGTCACTGTGTGCTGGGGGCTCTGCATGTGTGACCATTAAAGAGGGTTTCATCCCTCCAATTATATCTAGTTAAAATCAACAAAGCGTGCTCTTGTTTTCCCGCAGAGCATATCCTAGATGCCCCTGATGGAGAGGATATTTATATGTGATATATGAATATACTTCAGAGCTATATTACATTTAATTTAGCTTTTAAAGATACTTATAAGTGCATTCAAATCACTATACATAGTTTATCTAAGAACACACACATAGTTATTCTGTTTAGTCTCTGGACAGTATAGTTAATAAACATTCAGATGAGTTTATAAAAATGTTCATCTGAAGTCATTTGCTCGCACAGCCTAAAAAGGCGGCTGTTGCTATGCATATTCAGCGAGATAAAGTCGTCTGTTTTGTAACTGGGCAGACCAGGTAATGGCTTCCAATCACAATAATCCATGTCAGAGAAATAATTCTGCTCGACGAATGAGATCCCACTCGCTTCTGGTATCCGGGTAGGTTAGTGACAGTCGGCCAATGGGAATAGACGTTGGCTTTGTAGTCAGGCAGACATAACAAAGTCGTCCAATCACAAAAAAATCTGAAAGGGGATTTTTGCTGTATCTTGACTCAGGTACTTTCTTTTTATTTTTAAAATAAATTCTGAAGGGGGACTCACCTAACAGATACTACATTAGAGACAGAATAAATTCCCCGTTATCAGGCTTTATTTTGAATTTACAAACGGCATGAGAAATTATGTTTAACGGGTGTTTCACTGCCTGCTAGCTAATGCTATCTGATAGCAAGCGGCTAGGCTAGTTAGCCGGTTAGCAGATAGAAACGCGACTAATATGTGCCAAAGATAAATCGGCGTTAAGATAATGTATTCTGGTTTGAAACGGTTGTTGAAAGTGTGTGTTCTTAATCCAGCTAACGTGTTGAAATGTCGCCGCGTCGGGAGGGTTGTCTGCTAGCCTGTTAGCGTAGCAGTAACATGTTGAGGGTGTGTGTGTGTGTGAGAGAGCCGTGTGTGTGTTTGCGCCTGGTGTTGAAGCCCATATTTTGAATGTCCGTAGTGGCCAAACGGTGGTACTACAGCTTCCGTGACGTCATTTTGGCCTACAAATACTCTTCCTTGTTGACTTACATTGGGAAAGAGACGTCTA
Source organism: Notothenia coriiceps (assembly GCF_000735185.1). Classification (NCBI taxonomy): domain Eukaryota; kingdom Metazoa; phylum Chordata; class Actinopteri; order Perciformes; family Nototheniidae; genus Notothenia; species Notothenia coriiceps. The sequence continues at coordinate 903 of NW_011336605.1, read as the reverse complement.
TAAATCAGCGGATAATTTGTTTTCAGCTAAATAAACTACCCTACACGAATTATTTTATATTCCTTATTTAAATCATCGGGGTGTAAAAGTTGTAGAATGCGCTAAAATAGTTATTTCCCCTCTCCGTTCATCTGACTGACAGAGAGCGGGAGATCGGAGACGGGGATGAAGGGAAACTCCACTGCGCATGCTCAGTGGGCCCACTTTGAATCTAAAGTTGCTCTATTTTGGGCTTCATGCTCCAATGAGCATCTCTCATAGGAATGAACGGAGCCCCGCCTCTCTCTTAATACAGTGTGTGCGCGTGCGTGTGCGTGGTGATAGTAAATGGCATCACATGACCACCGACTCTCTGTAAACACTACAGTGAGACATGACTTTGGGATTATTTACAACCTGAGATTCAAATGAAATGTGTACTCGTGGGTTATCTGTCGCCACTTTTATAGTCTTTTTCAGACTTTCTAAATACGCACTTTTATGCACTATTTTAGAGAGGGTTAGGGTTAGTATATTGTTTTGAAATGGCGACTTAATAACACACATTTGTATTTGTGAAAAAGTTGGAAAATTCAATTAAAAAGTGGCGACAGATAAAGTGTTTTGTCTTCAGATGGTGTACTTTAAAGAGTGTTTTGTCCTCAGATGGTGTACTTTAAAGAGTGTTTGTCCTCAGATGGTGTACTTTAAAGAGTGTTTGTCCTCAGATGGTGTACTTTAAAGAGTGTTTTGTCCTCAGATGGTGTACTTTAAAGAGTGTTTGTCCTCAGATGGTGTACTTTAAAGAGTGTTTTGTCCTCACCTCAGATGGTGTACTTTAAAGAGTGTTTTGTCCTCAGATGGTGTTTCTCAGCGCTGGTTGAGGATGTCGGAGGACCAGCAGCAGGTCGAGGCCTCTCAGGG
>NW_011336604.1:0-9158 GCF_000735185.1 Notothenia coriiceps | reverse complement strand
TCCACAATCATCAGCAACAAGTGGACAGGGAGAATTACATGAACTACATGTTGCTAAATCCACCGCAGAGCATAAACAGAAGGGCTACCATGGCAACCATGCTCGGGGGTCTTCTTTGTTGCTTTTGGTGTATTTTGTGCCGAAAGTACAGCGCCACTTACAGGCCCGGGATATGTACTACATACGTACTACAGGCCTCCAGAGCGGTCTCGTGTGAACGGAAGACTTTTTTGATATCGTATTCAGTTTGTTTGAGGTCTCTCCGGGGCGAGGACTGGTTATCGATGGCCGCTCTGCTCAGCTCACAGTAGGGAGTGTGGGGAAGCTCTAATGTGGCTTTCATTGAGGTATTCAGGACCATATGCTTCACACTGGTAGCATGGGGGCACTATGATGTCATCTCCTGCATCTCTGTCAAAACAAACTCACCGTTCCTGTACACTGAAAAAACTGAACCGTTGACTCTAGTGTCAAAAATGTCACATAACTGTATCAGGTTAGTTGAAAGCAATAATTTTAAGTTGATGCTAATATTTTATTATTTAAATGTAATATTATTGCTTTCAACTAACCTAATACATTAAATCTGTTGAAACTCAAGTCAATGGTTGCGTTTTTTTTCAATGTATCCTGATGATAAAAGAACACACAGAAATAATGTATTGATTGCTGAGATTTGTGAATATGATGTCAATGCTTCAGTATGAATATGCAGCTCTTACATAAGCTCCTTAAAAAGGCCCAGGAAAAACCCTGCACCCCCATCCTCCCACAGTACGTCAGCAAGTCATTCACTGCTGCCTGACTCATCCGTTTCATGAATGAACCAAGCGGTATAAAAGCACACTTGTAACAGACGTGCGGCTGATTAAATAGTACTGAAATCACCTCTGTAGCATGATTGTACACAACAGACAGGACGTTTAGTCATGAAAGCAGTCTAGTTTTAGAACCCTGCAAAAAGGTGACAGTCCACATGTGTTGCTGCAGAACTGCATGCTGCACTGACTGACCCAGATTTCCAAATGAAGCCCTGAGGAAGAAGAGGGAGAGAGATAGGGAAGACAACACTGCAGGTGAGTTATTTATTTACCTTCCTGTGTCTTCCTTTGAACACCACAGCGAAGGCTCCATGTCCAACCAGGTCTTTCCTGCTGTACTCAAAATCTCCCACAGTCTCCATTGTGGTGGGATGATGGTCCAGCTGCTCCTTTTATATGTTGCTCTACTCTTCAGAAAATAATCCTGGAGCAAACGATGCTCTCAGTCTTATTGATGCTGCTTCTTGCACTACGGATTTACTCCATGACAGGCTGCTCTGATGTGCATAAATAAGAGATGCATTCAGGACATGATGCATTCACACGTCCTCTAAGTAGGTTGGGATGTTTGTAATATCACAAACAGACGGCTTTGAGCATGGCTAACAACAATCCTGAGCTTGGTATTTCAGTGCCAGCTGTCCAGTTTGATGGATGCAAACCAGCTTTACATTACTCTCTTAAGAGGCTCACTATCTCACTGTGTGTGTCCAGTAACCTGGTTCACGAGGACAGTCTACATGATGCTGCTGGACATGACCATGCAAACACTGAGAACAGCTGCAGACAGCGAGCTATCTGTTAGCCTGACAGTGACATAACCCTGTGGCTACACCTAGCGTCATAGCTGCTGCCCATAGCAGGTCAATGCTAACATGCTAACAATTGAAATACATTGTCTTGTGATCCTTAATAATTCAACCTGCTTCTATCTGTATTAATGTAGCAACCTGTAAAGATAGCCGACATCCGGGAACTAGTTAGCATACAAAATCTGAAGAATGGAACACAATGTCAATACAGAGCTGTTGTTTTTCTGAAGTCCTTATGGTCCGTCTTCTTCCACAATTAATCCACAAGAAATATGTCTCTCCTCTTGATAAACACAGACGTTTCCCCAGTGAGAGTTAATGTTATCCGTGTCACATCAAAGAACACTTGGTTGTTTCTCCGTCGTCAAGAAACGTTGGTGTAAGTAGCAGTAAGAGCAGTAAGCTGTCGCCTTCACTTAACTGTATTTTCACGTTAAAGTACAGTACGTTAAACTGCTAATGTAAATTGTACTGTTTTAATCTCTGTACACCTCCTTCACATCATGACAGGAGGGAAGTCTTCTCGTCCTGACGGTGATTTTAACAATACTGGAAACTAGTCCCATATTCTGGCTTTATAGCCTATCCGTCCGCGGAGGGCTGTTTGAGACATGTCCTTCCGCTGCAAGAGTTGGTCCGTCTACTGAGGATCTAAAAATGCAAGTCATTTGGTATTTCCACTAACTTACAGATAATAAATTACTTTAACTATATTTATATTTGGATAACATATATATGAAGTATATGCAAATATACGCGGATTGTTGAGAGGTACAGGTTCAAATAATTATCACTGAACAAGTGATTGGTTTGTTACATATTACATTTGATAAAATGTCATTTGTAAAATATATATTCCAAATGTTGATCTATTATTAATACATAATTATAGATATATATCGTTCTTATTTTTAATATGTAACATGGTATCAATCAAAAAAGGAAAAAACAATAACAATAATTTACAGATTAATCACGTTCTAAATGTTGCTCAATTATGACTACATAGCATTATTTCAAGCGTGGGAGGTCTACTGTACATGACAAAAGAAAACGTGTCATTAGAAAATGTTGAATTGCGACTAGGAGAAACATTTGACAAATGGCAAGTCTATACAGTAGTTTACCATAGCCTACAATACCTGCTCTGTTTAGGTCTGACTCCCTCTGGTGGCTGGAAACAATACCGCTTTGTCTTCATGCCCCTGGCTGAACTCACACATAGAAAGACCCGTATTGAGGACAATAGGGTTATTTAGGGACGTGATGGGGGTTTCAATTCTTTAACTTAAATGTATTATTTTGCCTACAAACTCGAAAATGTTAAGATGTATACTAACACTAAATAAGGATTTGGTGTGGACACTGGTTCATATATAATATCTTTCTTTGGGGAATATAAAGATGTCAGTAATCTGTAATTGAACAACAGACATGAAACTGCTCAAAGCATGGGTAATAATGAATCAAATATTACCTCAAGTCAGAAAATATCCTAATTCATTAATAAAAGTGAACAAAACTGGGAATCTGACAAAGCATTCAATAGCATCTGCAAACACACGTGATTTGTACCTAAATGTAGAGTCTAATCTCTCTGTGATATATAAAATACTAAAAGGTTAAACTCCAAGGCTATCTCAACTGAGGGTGGTGAAAACTGCACAGCGCATCACGAGGACGGAGCTGCCATCCATGGAGGACCTTTACTCCCAGTGGCTCAGGAAGAAAGCCCTCAGGATTATAAAAGACCCCCATCACCCCAGCCACAAACTGTTCTGTCTGCTGCCGTCTGGCAGGCGGTACCGCAGCATGAGGTCAAAAACCACCAACCTCAGAGAAAGTTTCATCCCACAGGCCACAAGACTTTGTGTATATTTTATGAAAATAAACCTTTGAATCTTGAAGCTTGAATTTATAAATATATATACAGTATATGGCATTTTTATTTTCAATTTATATGCCCAACAAATGTCCATGAACGTACTTAGGCCCAAATTGTCAATGCAATACATTTTATTATTGTAATCACCAATTTTCAAGATGTTTTGGTGTCAAATGAAGCGACACTTACATAACACGGCAATATTGCCAATTTATGTTTTTAATCAGTTGGCAATTTATATAGCAATAGTTATATTCTCAGCCTCTCCACTTTTATGGAGTCAACTTATTGTGAGAGTGTTAACAGAGGTGGAAAGTACATTTACTTAATATATAATCAAATACAAATGTAAGGTTATTGTGCATTCTACCTTATACTGACATTCACCTACATTTCATACTTTGAGTCCCCCCTATTTAAAAAAACAACTATCATGATCAATCAGTTTAAGAATAAGATAATAAATCGGTCAGTTCCTAACACCAAAAATAACCTGTGAAGGACATTCTCAAACATTCTTGTTCTACACAATGACATATTTTATGAGTCCCTTATCTCTAGCAAGCATCAGCACGTGTGCATATTACACAGTTTACCTTTACTGGGAATATACGTTAATATACTTATCTTCTGAATTGTGGAGTCGTACACAATCACACCCTCACACTTGCAAAATTAAAAGAATAAACATCATGCATACAGAGGTTGGACGGAGGAGCAGAGCAATGTAGGACAGGTACGGCCCATATGACATGTTAAATCACTGACACACACACACAGACAGACACTCCATATGTCGCCAGGTGTGGCTGTCACCCTCCTGTGCCCTGTGCACCACTATAATCAATTTAACAGGATAGTTTCATCATCAAATATCCAAATGATGATTGCTTACTTTACCTAATCTCCTAATGCCAGTGACCTCTAAACGCGTGGAGGGTAATCATGTTTTCCTGCTTGTTGCTGTACTCACGCATGTGTGTGCTTCAACCCGCCTGGATGGGTATGGGGTGTCGGCTTTATTTTTGTAAAACACTGGGGAATGCTGAAGCACCGCAGAATGCCTCTTGTAATCACATTTCTTTATGTGTGTTAGTGTGTGTGTGCTCTTTTTTTCTGCTGTTTGTGATTGGCGTTGAATGCAAAGTGACTGTCAGTGATCCTCATGAATGCCGAAGTAGCTCATTGACTGTGAACTGGGTCTTGTTAGCAGTTGGGTAAGCAGGAATAGAAATATAAGCACTTAGACTATTTATTCATGCCGACTGCCTTCCCCTGGCTTTTAGAAGGTAAAGAGGAGTGTTTTGTGTGTGTGTGTGTGTGTGTGTGTGTGTGTGTGTGTGTGTGTGTGTGTGTGTGTGTGTGTGTGTGTGTGTGTGTGTGTGCGTGTGCAAGCGTATAATAGAGAGCGGAAGAGAAAAATAAGATTGACTATGATGATAGTGTGATGGTAGTGGCAGTGTAACGTTTTTGCCATTTAATCAGTGCTTTCTATTTTTGCAGGTTAAGACAGTCTGCAATTCTCCTTTTTCATTGAAGTTTCATAAGATTTTTCACTTTTTTTTATGCAGATGTGCATGTGGACTAGACAGCAAAACGATACATTACATTACATTTAGCTGACGCTTTTATCCAAAGCGACTTACAATAAGTAAATTCGACCAGGAAGATACAACCTTGAATAAAACAGAATCATATAAGTAAATCAGGTTTCATAGAGCCAAACATTTTAAGTGCTACTCAACTGGCTCTAGATAAGCCAGTCCTTTATTAGTATATAAGTGCTCTGTTACATTACGATATATTGGACAAAACATGTAAAACATTAGTGCTGTAGGCTTTCCTTGTTTTGATTTAACTGTACACAAGTCCACTTATAATCTATTGAAATGTTATACTGGTTCCTGCAATGCATTGACACGTTGCCTAGATGCTAATCTTAAACTTAGACAGATTTCACTTCTGAAGCTAACACTTGGTAATGTTTGGCGTTTGGAAGCCAATGTAATGCAAAGGTTTGGCTTATGAAAGCTAACGTACCTAGAGGGTTCTTGCTTTTTTGAGTTTGTATCTAAATTGGTTAAATGTGTCTGCTTAATGAGATGTAATTTCAACATGACCCTCTCTGCTCTGCCTCTGATTGGCTTTCACTTGTTTTCTTACACAAACCCTAACCATCCCACTCCTCAGGCCAACCGACAAAGTCAATGAGTAATTAGAAGCAGTAAAATCAGTTTTTTGCAGCTTGCAGGGACAGTCAGCAACAAATCTGGAAGTTTGAATGACATTGTCATATTAACAAAGTAGCCTTATGCTTTGGTTTTTTGGACCGTGAGTAAGCATTTCAGGAGCAATAGGCCAAATAACAAGGAAGTGTCCTGTCTTTGTTATTATATAGCGAGAGAAAGTGGAAAAGGTGGAACCATAAGTACCCTGGGCCTAACCCTAAACCTAGCCAACTGAAGCATTGTTCAGGTTTATATATATTCAAGAATAATTATGCATGTTTCTTGGTTATGGTTATCAATCAAATGTTGTTTTAACAGAAAAATGTACTTTTTGTTAGACAGTAATGTTACGGGTCCCAAAAGCTTGGGTACCACAGCAACAATAAAGAAATCTGTAGAAAAACTGAAAATTGCAGCAGCATGAAAGAGACACAGGATGCGGTTGATCGCCTGGATTGCTTCCTTATTTGCAAGATCAAACATTAAAGGTGTTTCTAATACAAAATGAGCTTCTCTGCTGAGACCAGTGTTACATTCACTTTGAGGTTTAGTTTTTGTCTGTCACATAAAATCAGTTACATCTTCATCCAGACATTTCAAACTGACAACCTAGCTCGACAAGAGATCCTTAAAACATTGTCCTACAGTGACGTCATGCAAAACTGTGATATGAAGAAATTGGTAAAAAGGCTAAGATGGCAAAAAGATAAAGGCGAGTACGTATATTATTCTGGATTGTACTTTTAAATCATCACAAAATAAATGATGTGCTGAACTGAAACACGTCAAAATGTGTCTGAAGGTTTAAACATAGAAGAACGTATTTGAGCTCAAAATATGTCAATTCCGAGTAAACGACCAACAATTGCTGAACCATACATTGAAACGTTGACCTTTAACAACATTTAAATGCAGTTTTCCAATTCACAATGACATCTGTAAGTTTATCTGGTTTATAAAGCATTCAATGAAAGGCCAAATTATTATAGGTGTAGGAGCTCACATTAATACACTGTCAGTGTTAATAAACTAAAAAAGACAAGGCGATGTGCCTGCAAGACTTCACTCAGGTAAACAAAACCTGTGCGCAGCAGCTAGCCTTTGCTCAGGTCACATTTACACATTGCTTCTGAGAACTGAAGGGGGCGAAAGTGTCCCCCCTAAGATAACCCAGGTGTCACCTCTCACCTGCCAAAGGTACCACCTTGGCGCTTACTTTTACTGTTTCTCAAACAGTACAGATAAACCATAAACGGATATGAATGTCACCAAAATAAATACAGATAATGTTGACCTTTCCAACACAATGAATTCATTGTAGCAAAAATAAATAGAAGCAAATACACAAATAATTGTACCATTTTTGGGGTGTACAACAGTTACACTCTTTATGTAGAACCCTCATAATTTCATTATTGGCTTTTATGACACTTCACATGAGGCAAGTTATTAACAACACAGCTCTCCTTACAGCTGTGTGCTTCTTGCTTTAATTTCTGACCTATTCCTCCACTCTCAAGTCTGCAACATAACACATGGGTTGTTTAAATCAGAAGTATACAGTATATGCATGCACATTTCCATCTGGCACTGTGATCATAATCATTGTATGCTACTTAACCTTTATACAGTCTATGTACTTAAACAAAAACAAAAAAAACGTAATTGTTAGCTTTCCAACCAGATATAAAGTTTGTTGGACACAGAGATAAAAATGCATAACAGGATCAAGACTTTGTTTGCTAAAACTGCAAAGTAATCCAGATTTCCCTGCTGGGATTTGCCTGTCCTGATTTAGGACTCTTAATCACTCACTTGACCCAAACTATACTTAAACATGGTGGCACATGACCTGAGCAAGCTGATTATGTTTGCAATTCCCTAATTTAAAATAACATATAGGACTCCTTTGTTTAAATTATGTAACTTAGTGACATCACTATGTAGCACTAGCACTAAGACATTCAACTTGACAGGCTGAGGGTGATGGGTTGACAAATCAAAAGAGAGTTGGCCAGCTAACCAATCAGAGCAGACTGGGCTCTGGTTTCGGGCAGTATGAGAAAAATAAAGAGCTTTTTGAACATTAAAGCATGGAGACATGTCACAGTAGAGACACTAAATACAAATATGAACCTGGAAATGAGCATATGTCCTTTTTAAATATTTTGTACTGCTTTTCAATTACCTCCATATTAACGTCTACATTGCTATTCTTGTTTGCATGTTTGGGCCCAATACAACAGGAAAATGTCTCTACCCGCCTGCTAAAGTTATACTTTACTGTGGAATATTGTATGGCAGATAAATGTGCATGTATATTTATCATATCTTAACTTGTAAGCTCTGCATTTATATCCTTTTGCATCTGCTTTGGTATTTCAGTTTTCTTAATTTTAGAATTCGCTCAGTTAACCAGTTCTACACCGCCCCCCCACGATACCGGGGGGAAAAACGTGTCATCTGCAGGAAACAGCGACTGAGGGCATCTTAATATTCAATAAACTATGAATGTTTTATATCCATGTAACGGGAAGAAACTCAGCTTTTTTTTTTTTTTAAAACCCACATAACGCTCTGCCTCTGAATTAGCCACGAGCGGAAAAATGCTAACGCATTACTGCACAGAAACTCACTCATAACACCCTTATTACTTATTGTAGCTGCACGTCCAACCCATCGATTCACATCGTGAGAAGACACAGAATCGATCGGTACCTATATTATCACTCCATGATGAGAACTCGCGAAGATATTAACAAGAACAGACATCAAAACACGTGGCGCTAGGTAGCTAAAAACGGCAAAATGTCTTACCTTTGTCGCTGTCTGGTCAAAAGTGGCCTTCAATGGCATTACAATGATAAAAACGCTGCTGAAGTTAATCCATAGGTTAATCCAATGTGTCTGTGTCCCTTTCAAATAATTTCTGATAATCCATAAGCAATGAACCTGCTTTTCCGTTTCCAGATGTCAGAGCGAGAGATAGGTTCGCTCTCATGCAAAACTGTGTGCACATAGCTCTCATTTCTCAATGGTAAGGTGTGTGTGTATGTGGAGATTCCCCTTCAATTATATTGGCTCTAGCGGTCAAGAAGAGATGTCAATCACCAAAATCGACCGATGGGTTCCAGAGAAACGGTAAAAACGGCCATGTCCACCCAAATCACCTCAGAGGTGGAGTTTCTTTTGCTAAACCTCTCTAAAAAGGTCAAATGTCACTTGTTTTGTATTATATGTTGTGCTTTGGATTCCTAAAGCTTTTAGTCTACCTTACCATCATCCAAGGGTAGTTTTCACTATAAGTAAAAAATAATTTTTGGACGGACACTTATAATTTACAGTTTTTACTATGTTCAATCTGAATTTTCTTTAAAATAAAAAACACCTATATTTATTCTGACTTTTCTAC
>NW_011336603.1:0-8760 GCF_000735185.1 Notothenia coriiceps | reverse complement strand
CTATATGAAATATTTGATTATTCTTTCATTCTTTCTTGAAATTGATTATTTGCAGATGATGCAGTACATCATTCTGAATTAGTATTCTTGCATATAACGTTTTACTTGTATTAATAGTTAAGTCAGTGACAGATCCAGGAGGTCTGATCTTGGTCTGGCCTGACTCTAGCCCGATCAGCACACTAACTGTAGCTATCGTTACACAAATTAGACCCAGCGCTCCCACTGGGGTTTGCACTGGCTAAATTTGAGTTGATACAGGTGAAGCACCCCCCATTCTCCTCACAGCTGAGCAGTCTCAGTTGCAGGGAGAGAGGGACTGCATGTCGTGCTAGCAAGATCATCATATCTCATTATTGGTCTAATAAACAGTACATTTATTAAATTCAGTTCTCCATATCAATATTTTGCTAAGAGGTACAACAAACACCAACGTGTAAAAAAGATTGTGATATGGTGGTTTGAGTTGAATAATGTTATTTGAAGACGCTTGATGCTAACGTAGACAAATCGCTAGCTAGCTTACTTATCAAAAAATACTGTTTAGAGTTCACTTAAAGTCATAGACTCTTTGGGATCTGACTGATAGACTAAATTGGCTAGCTTGTTGGTGTATTACAGTGTAACGGTGTTGATTTAAGTCAACACATAAATGTTATAGTGCAAACAGTGGTGATTCTAGAGTCTGTGGGGGCCCTAGGCAAACATTCACTGGGGGCCCCTCGAACCGAAGGGACATTTTGAGCTTTTGACGGTGCGCTATGCATGGGGACCCCTTGAGGGGGTTACCCGACATGTCGTTGCAGTAAATTAAAGGGTGTTTCATGTTGTCGTTGCTGTGGACCTTCTTAATCTACCTTCTTTGGGGGCTCCCTTCTGGTCCGGGGCCCCAAGCAGTTGCCTGCCTTGCCTGTTTGTATATCTAAAGATTGCTTTCAACTAGCCAAGAGTGATTAAAGGCAAGGGCAACTAACTTTACCTAACTTGTGTTTATAACAATAATTTTCTGATAGTTACACCAAGAACATTTTATTAAATAGGAAAAAAAAGCTGGATACACTTTTAAGACCAGGGTCTTATTTGTTCTGATAAGAATGTACCTAAACTGTTTATTTCTGTTTCCAACAGGTATCAGTCCAACATTTGCTTCACTGTTCTCAAAAAGACCGCCTCCAAGAACACCTGACAAATGTGATCCACATTTGTCCTTTGATGCTGTTACAGAGTTACAACAGGAGGTCATATTTTTCAAAGATAGGTATGTAAAGGTCCCTGTCAAAGTATGTTGACATCATAAACATAAAGGGTGACAGAGGGACATGTTTTTTACCTGGTACCTTGTATTTTCAGATTTATGTGGCGCAGACATCCTCAGTTTGATGACACAAGAATCACCCTGATTGGCAGTCTTTGGTCAGACAGTGTACCCAACTACTTGGATGCTGTCTATGAGAACATGGAGAGGAGTGTTAATGTGTTTTTCAAAGGTTAAATAAAGTTTCCTGGGCACTTTGATTGACTTTTTTTTAATCAAAAAAACATGTATATCAATGTGTAGTTGATATAAATATACTGTATCTTTCAATGTGACACATCAGTTTTTTGTTTCAGGTCATCAATACTGGATAATGAGGCAATTAAAACTTGAGGGGGGATTCCCAAGAAACATCTCAGACTTGGGCTTCCCCTCCAGAATCAAATCTGTAGATGCCGCTCTTCACTTCCGACTAGGCAGCTACACTATATTCTTCACTGGCCATGAGTGTTGGAGGTATTAGATATCCCACAGTTTCCCAACTATAGCTATAACTATAACTATAGTTTCCCAACTATAATGACTGTGTATACACTTGTTTAAAATCATTTTTTGACTCTTGAATGGTGCAGGGTTATCAGTAATTTGGTTAAAAATGATGTGTGATAACTTTGAAGAAAAGCAGATTCGCAGTCTGCGTGGAAGCAGCTTTTAAGTTATTGGTGACTTTGATCAGACTGAAATCTGTTTTTAGTAAATATTAAGTACAATTTTGCAACCATAAATTGCTTTTGAAAAAAATCACAAGGTCCATGACCAAATAAATGTAATGTGCTTAATGGTTCATTTACCATAATCATAATCCCGCATTTATTTTATGATCCTAATAAAAAACATCATGTTCCATTAGCACTATGACTAACTTTCATATGCAGTAAAACAGATGCCACAGAATTATCTGCTCCCAAATTTAGAAATAATTTTGATGCTGGCTTTTGACTGTAGTCATTGCTTTGATCATTCTGTACTTATCAACATTTTTGATGCCAAAAAGATGTTGGTGATACAAGCTTACAAATGGCTTTCCATCAATTGCTTTGCTATTTCTTACTTGGGTTTTAAGCTAATTAGTCATGGTAAGTTTGCTCATGTCAGACATAGGAGGCACTGTGGTTTACTCTGCACCGTTGTAACCTGCTAGCACTAAAATGTGGAGACAATGCTGTACAACGTCATCTTTGTGAACTTTATATAGGTACAATGAGCAGCAGAAGACGATGGAGGGATTACCGACACTTATAGAGCACCAGTGGCCGGGGATTCCATCTCCCATAGATGCAGCTGTCTTCTTAGAGGGTAGTTACAACACCTTCTTATTCAATCTGTTTCCAATTTAACATGGACAAAATTGGGGAGTTTTCGTCATGTGATACATGATTTACACAAAAAGTATCGAGTCAATAAAGTGAGCAAGATTTTTTGCAAGGAATGGGACTGATAGGCACCTCTGTTTGCAGAAAAAGAAGATATGTTGAAAGTAGTGGATAAAATCTTAGAATTAATTCTGCAAACCAACATGAATATGCTTCTTCTTAGGATGTGTGATTTCTCTTATTTTGTTGAAGTTAACACTGTGACTGCAGACCAAACTCTAAATCTGAAGGAAACAGGCATGAATAATTTTCTCTGATTCAGAGGAGACTAAGTTCCTCCTGTCCGCATTTCTTAAAAAACAATTGGTGTGTGAGTGTATGTTATTATTATTATATGAAAATATTTCACATAACTGTATTAGATTAGATGAAAGCAATAATATTAAGTTTAAAGGTTCAACTTATATTATTGCTTTTAACTAAACCAATACAGTTATGTGATTGGTTTTGATATATTACATTTAATTAAAGTCAACGTTTCAGTGTTTTCAGTGTACATAACTTTATTTGTGGAAACCACAGGCTGATATGCTGCATTCAGAAATATTTGTACAGATGCTGGTGCCATGTACTTCAAGCACTAGGCAAAAAAAATTGACATGTAACAATTTAATTCCCCAACAGGACTTGTGCACTTCTTCAAAGGAAACGTCCACTACAAATTTGACCCGAACTCCAAATATGTGACCACAAGCCCTGCCAAGGACATGCTGGACTGCAAGAAGAATGACGACAAGGAAATACTGAAAAAGAGGAGATGATTGAATTTGTATTTGCTGTGTGTGAAAACACCAGTGTTACAAAACATTTATAATCAGCAATAACCACAATGTACCTAATACCAAATAGGGAAGTGATGGATGATTCAAGGCAGTGGTTAAAAGTATTACAGTACCTCATCGTGTTACACGGGTTAGTAATAATGTAATTTGCATCAAAGTACACTTTTCTTGTGTTGTGTTTGATTTTATTGTTGATATTATTATCGTATTGCTGCAACTGGATGCCTTTGTTTTTACGTTATACTCCATATGTGCTGGATGATACATTTCTTTTAAAGATACACCACAAATCATTAAATGTTTTCTGCGTTTCTACCTTCTGCTTAATTGTGACATGTTTTTTTTGCAACCTTTTAATTCTCTCTAAATGTGACCTCCTATACTGGTGTTGATCAATTTGCCTGAGAAATGTTATGTTTCATCATCAGTCTTTAGAAATGTCTTCAATAACAGTAAATCTTGAAATAATGGTTAGTGTCAACGCTTCATTTTCACAACAAACTTCTCACAGTCTTAGATTTTCTCTGCTGTCATATTCTGACTGTATTGTTTCCTTTTTTTATGCATAGCTGAGCAGTTTCTTCACAGTCNTTTACAGTAGTGTTGAAAGCTAAAAACCACAACATCCTGTTTTTTATGTTTTATTTCAAGATTTACTGTTATTGAAGACATTTCTAAAGACTGATGATGAAACATAAAAAACAGGATGTTGTGGTTTTTAGCTTTCAACACTACTGTAAACTTTGGAAACCAAAACATTGAAATATTATCTCGAACAAAATACAGTTTGATTACATAAGACTCATCGTGTGTTTCTACTTCTTTGGTGCATGTTATTAAAGCACATGTTATTATTTCATATGCACACTCTATCCGATATATAATTATCCTTCTTTACAATTTGTCCACTATACTGTAGAGAAGTACCAGCAATTTTTTAGGCCTCAAAGCAGTGAAATTAGGCCTTTTTTTTTACAATCCAGCTGAACTCACCATACAGGTGTTGGACATCTGTGACGTCGCGGAAGGAGAGCCGAATTTCTTTATTAGGGGCAAAATTGTATGATGGGTACATGATCGCTCCGGGATCATCAGAGTGGGGCAGGCCAAGCGCATGGCCAAATTCATGGACTGCTACAGCAAAAAGGTTGAAACCTGGAGCAGGAACGTCACAACACAAAGGTCGTAAAGTTACACTTAATAGTTATATAAATGTCAGTGAGAGTAAAATGTCCAACCAGTCCTTAAGTCAACCTAATGCACTTTGTGTGAAAGTTCCAACTCTGGTGCTGTACCCGTAGAATTTAGACTCCAGTCTTCCTCTGCATCAAAGTGTACGTCTCCACCAATACCAACCCCAGGCAGGAAGGCATGCGCCAGGATTCCTCCTGTGCCATCAAAAGGTGAGCCATCTTCATGATCTGCAACAAACAATGCAATTAACTGATACACTTAGGTTTCCTTGATGCCATGTCTCTCTTTAAAACTAACTTCCATTGTGGAATGAGATGACGATATAAGCCTCTTTCCTGTTCCGCTTGCGAAATTTCATCGCTGCAGCGTTGGACCAGAGCTTCCACGCCGCCCTGAAGACTTTCTGAACCTTTGAGGTTGAGAAGGGAAGGTTGTAGCCAGCGATCCTGAGGAGAGAAGATATGATTTTACAACTACCTAATTTAATTATTCTTTACTAATCTGCATATTTAGTGCTATTTGTCTTTTTAATTTTGTTCCCATCTGTTACAGGGTTATTCTTTTGTCATGCATGGCTCCATGGATGGCAATGTCCATTTGTTGGTCAACCAGTCCCCACTCTGAAATATCTCAGCAATGCTTGGATGGATTGCTAGTTTTTGTCAGACTTCATGTCCTCCTGAGGATAAATCCTACTGAATATAGTGGTTCTCCCTGCTTTTTCCTTTACCTCAGGTTTGTCAGGTTCACAATGGTTTTAAGCGAAATGCCGACAACTTGGATGGATTGCCATGCAACCTGGTGTACACATTTATCACCACCGAGTTGCCATCATATGGTCAACATTTGAATGCATCCAATACTTTTTCATTGACCAAATAAATCGTAAAATTACATTACATGTCATTTGTTAGACGCTTTTATCCAAAGCGACTTACATACTCAATACTGTGGACAATCCCCACAAGAGCAATTTGGGGTGAAGTGTCTTGCCCTGGGACACAACAACATGCTAACTGCACTCGAACTTGCAACCCCTTGATTCAAAGTCCAGCACTCTATCCACTTAGCCATAGCCGCCCAACACTTGACACTTCTTCAGGCTTCAGCCTTAATTTGTGTTTAGTGGAAATGAGTTCATGTTAACTACTTATGGTGAACATGGTAAACATAAACTATGCTAAACATTTGCATAAAGTATAAGCATTGTTATTGTGTTCATGTGGCCATCCTACATTAGCATTTAGCTGAATGGTGTGCTTGAAAACCACTGTTATTTAGCCTGATGGTTGCTTGTCAGTAAAAATAACACCAGCTGCATTCTCTTACCTGTAGCTGAGGGTTCTCTTCTTCCAGCGAATTGTCTCCCCAAATCGCTCCACATCTGACAGACCTCAGCGTGGCCTCTTCATCACTGCCAGAGTCTCATTGGTCAGCTCTCCACTTGGCGGCAACCCAAAGAAGCGCTGCATCTTCTGGATCTTATCACAGAGTCCGGTCCTCCAGTCAGCATCTTCTCCTGTGTCTGTAGTCCTCTTCTGTCTCTCAGACTTGGGCTTGTAGCCATAGAAGTGCCGTAGATATTCCTGAGGATAAGTCGGTATTCAAAAGTGTGCATTACGGCGATCAACGAAAAGTTAAGTATGGTTGGCTGTTGTACACCATTGATAGGCTGATACAGTGTCTTATCTATGTCTTCTTTTATTCCCACAGTGTATGGAAATCTATCTGGAAAGCAGTGAAGAATACCCTATTGGTAAAAGTACTTGTAAGTCTCACTAAATAACAAACGGTAAAGAGCAGAAACCAGGCAAAAAACTGAATGCTGTGAATGTAAACATCTGTATTAAGACAATAGGGGCTAAAATAACCTTAAACCTATATAAAATAACAAAATACTTTTGTCCCATTAGCACTTAGAAATATAGATCTGAAAACTGGTATTCTGAATGACAAGAAATGCTGACTCAGAATCAATAGTGTACTGTTCGACTCAGAATGCAGAGTCATCACTGAGATTGGGTCACCTCACCTCTCATAGCAGAGTAAATAAGACTGATTCATATTTTAGCTTGTGATAAGAGGTTCACACAAAACAGCACAGCCTTCAGTTACATTCCAAACATTTTCTCAAACCCTTAATAATAATAATCAAAAGTCGCAGCACAGTACTGTAATTGTAGGTGTCAACAACAGCGTGGACCAATGACACTGCAGCCTCTGTCTACACTGCAGCTCTGTTATGTTATTCTTTTTTTACGTCATAAAAAGGTTTAATGCAGAATGAACAAGTACAGCAACAAGAGAGTATAAATACTTATTGAAATTATTATTAAAAGTCCATTTAAAGACACTGTCAACATACACTGACAAAACTGAAACATTGACTTTAATTAAATATATGTCAACAGATTTCACATAACTGTATTACAAGTAGGTTAGTTGAAAGCAATAATATTGAGTTCAAATGAATCACATTAGGTTCAACCTAATATGATTCATTTCATCTAACCCATTTGTTGGCATGATACATTTAATTAAAGTTAACATTTCAATTTTTTAAGGGTATTTCTTTACACAATTATCTTCTTTGAATCTGATACCAATAGACAACATGTAGTAAATAGAATTTTTGACTATTTCGGGGCCAATATAAAAACGTAATTATTTAAGAGCCAGCACTAGGTATTATTATTGGTATCTATTATGATAGCTTATTTTGGGAAATGTTTGACCCCTTTTTTTCATTATATACAATTTGCAGTTTTGAAATAGTTTCACTGGGCAAACGTTCTATCCAACAGTCAGTGACTCTGTGTGTGGCTGCGGTTGCTCATATAATTTGTCTGCTGTTATTCCCTGAATGTATTACCTGTCACCACAAGATAAGGCTGGCTTGTAGACAGCACACCTTACTGAGAGCCTTGACACACTGATATGGAGCCAAGTTGCAGACTCTCAGAGGGAGATATAATCAGTGCATCTCAGTGAATCAGCTACACAGGGGCAAAGTTGCTCTGATTGAGTATAGAGATTAAATATTTTACATGTAATTGCATAATTATAAGAAAATCAAAGTATAACACAAAACAACAATCAAGCTTACAATAAGTCTCCCAGCTTCCTAAAGAACAAGCCTCACTCTGACACATGGAGTCCAGGGTTCCAATCCTGCCTCAGGGCCTCTTACATGTCATCCCTCTCTCCACACTTTATTCTTTATTGTATAAGTTTCTACAAAGGGAAAAATGCCAAAAACATAAATAATTGTAAAAAAATTGTTAGCTGACAAAAGAACGAAATACACACAGCCAGTAAAGAGATGTATAGATTCATCAAACATTTAAATTAGGGCCGGGACTCGATTAAAAAAATTAATCTAATTAATTAGAGGCTTTGTAATTAATTAATCGAAATTAATCGCATTTTTAATCACATATAAATATTTGACCTGAGAACAGTGAGAAGCAATTTTTTTCACATGGATTTTAGTATACCATTGAATAATGACTGACTACATAAGCTTAAGCAACAAAACATTGTTTATCTTTTTCAAGGTGGTACTTAACCAAGACCAACAGAAAAGTGCAATTTTTGCCATAAAGTGTAGCAATAGCATATTTAGGAATATAGTACATTTCAGAGATTCAGGTAGCCTATAGGTAGGTAGACCTTCTGTAAACTATAACACTTTGTTTTTTAAGTAAAACACAATACTTTCAAGTACATTCAGAACATTGGAAACCCTGACTATTAGAAAACATCTCTCTGTTGCTTCAGAGGCCATAACAGACTTTGTTGATTTACCAACAGTTGATTTAAAAAATCTAATACATTTCAGTCCAACTCTCTCAATAACCTTGGCCAAAACAATAAACAGTTCAACATAAAGTGCCAGTTGCACCAACAACATAATAAATAGTTCAACATAAAGTTAGTACCATTTAAAATAAAATAAGTGCCAGTGATTGACCTCAATCCCTCCTATTCTTCCAATATCCTGATGAAAAATAAAATCTCTCTGTTGCATAGGCCACTGTTTGATCAACGCGAATTGGGTGTGGGTCCTTGTATTCCGAGTCGGGCTAACGTCCAC